>NC_057808.1:540679743-540951668 GCF_018294505.1 Triticum aestivum | reverse complement strand
TCATATAGCAGCAGCAGGAGCAGCTTGTAGCAACTCATCATATAGCAGCAGCAGCAGCTCTAGCAATTCATCATATAGTAGCAGCAGCTCATAGCAACTCATCATACAGCAGCAGCAGCTCATAGCAATTCATCATATAGCAGCAGCAGGAGCAGCTCATAGCAATGCATCACATAGCAGCAGCAGAAGCAACTCATAGCAATTCATCGTATAGTGGATCAGAATGAAAATTTGGCAAAAAATCAGAGGAGATCCTCACCTTGTTGGATGAGCTCATCCTTCAATAGCACCTCAAGGCCATGGCCTGGGAGGAGGGGAGGGGGAATAAGGTGCCTTCTGCCATAGTGTGGCATCAGCCGTAGTTGTGCAGCGCCCGCCGGAGTAGTGCATTGGACGAACCACAGTGGAGCAGCTGCTGGAGACCATGAGAATGAGGGGCGGCGCCAGAGGGAGGAGCAGCCAGGGAGATTTGCCCCTACCCGCCGGCTATGTAGCCTAGCTGGACATAGCATCGTCGAGGACCAGGCCAAATGGGACCAGTGGCGACGGCTCGCTGGAGGAACCCTAGTGCTACAGGCAGGGGATCGAGGTAGAGGGAAAGGGGAGAGGAGATGCAAGCGGGCAGGGCAATGAATGCTTGCGTGTTTGTTTTTACTTGAGGGTCAGGTGTGACACGGGCGTCAGCAGTTGCATTTTGAGTGTAATATAGGCAGACAACAGAGTGATTTCACTATTCCCCTTCCCTTCAATTTTTAGTGAGGTTTTACCCGAAACACCCCCCTCCAAAGCGAAATTAGTTAAGCCCAAGCCCATAACTCAAAAATGACTTCTTTACATCTTTTATGGCTTATTTTGACAATATGCCCTGAAAAGGCGGAATCGAACTGGCCCTTAACCTGCAATTCAATTGTGCGTGCAATGATGAATCACTCCTGCCTGCTATCTGTACATTTAGGCATCATCATACATGGCATAACCTAATACATGTGCATTCCATTGTAGAATCTAGAATATGCAATGTTTATGTTAGTTCATACGTTGCACATGATGTTTAAATGCCCCTTAAATCTGGTCAGTCAAGTGATGGTCTTTAAGCCTCCTTCTTTGCTTCTTTTCTTGATATGTAAGATTTGCTCACACATCTGTTCAATTGCTTGTTTGCATCAGCTAGCCATACTAGGACTGTTTGCTTTGATTACTTGCTGTTCTTGACCTAACACTCTAACAGAGCTTGTCAAGAATTTAAACACTAAGGGCTGCTGTAGTGGGGCCTTGTCTAACTCATAGGTGACATAAAGGTTTGGCTGTACACTACAGTAGGCTCTCCAAGAGTACCTGGAGATCCAGTTCGAAGGTATGCCTAGTTTTTACATAGTGCAGACATAGTAAATGCTCATTTCATTGTGTGCAAGTGCAAGAGATGCGGCATGTTTCATTATGTGGTGTTGTTCTGTTATAATCTCATCCTTTTGTGTTCACAGACTGGAAAGTATGCATATTTATCTTCCAAGGAGACGAGTAACTAGTTTGTGTCACCTTGCAGAGGGGGTGCAATGAAGATAAGATTGAGGATTTCCAAGTACAAGATGTTAGGAAGGAGCCTTGCAAGAGAAGTAGGAGCTGCGCTGAGCCTCTTCAACCTGCTAAGGTAAGTCACTGTATGCAAATCAACAGTTCAATTCCTTGTTTGTTTCAGGCATAGTTAATTTTCTCTTTTCAATTTCTTTATTTGTCCTCAGTTAATGAGATGCCAAATAATCATGCCTGATGTTCGGTACTTGTATCATGATTAGTTGACATAATTAAAGGCCTTACCATTTAATTACTCTGCCGAAGTGTGCCTGAAGCTTTGAAGTCTATTAACCAACTATTATTGCATGAGGCTCACAATCTAGTTTATACTACGCTAATGATTGCATAGTTTTGCCTGCTGTAGTATGTTTGTATGAAACCCTCTGCTGTTCATTATGCTCCCTAAGACTTTAATTGAGGCACAGAATGGCCAACTGCTTGCTTACTTATACGCAACGTGTTGTCTAAATTTGTAACTTGTCTGTGTTTTTGATTGGGCCCCAACATCATGCTGCTCTGGTGAGCTAAGAGGGATTTCTGTATGCAGGCTGCACAGACTATCTTTTTTATAATTTTTAAAATATCACCTGCTTATGCTTCATGACGTGTAACATTTTTTTGAAAGTGACGTGTAACATTATTGTTAGTCCTGTTTTGCCATGTAGTACAAAATAGTGTCTTGTTCGCTTCACTGTTGTAACTATATTTTTGCCCTAGTCATGTGTACTTACAGAAACATTTCAGGATGAAGTGACATCAACACAAAGATCTGCGAGCAGTGCGGCATGGCCGTTACCGAATGATTATGGATTGGAATTGGAATCTGCTGATGTTCTCGAGCATCAACTAGAGGTGGCAAGACAACGTGTACATGATTGTCAACGTATAATCAACAAGTTGAGACTGGACATGCAGGTATTAGATGTAGGAGTCAAAAAAATGAAACAAGACACTGAGGTAACCATGAAGGAATTGGAGATTTTGCAGACTGAAATTTGTGCTATCTGAATCCGGCCAATCCTATTTTCTGAAGAGATTATAGTTCAAATGGAGTTAAGTTGATGCGCGTCCATGATGTATGAGCTGTAGTTGCCCAGTGTATGTAATTTGCTGTTTGTGTATGCTTTATTATCACCTGTGCCGAACCATAATGCCCAGTGGGTATAATCGGCTGTAATTTCTTTATTGTATAGTGTAGGATTATTCTACCTTTCTATGCCTTGATCTCTTTGTTGTATAGTATTGAGTAGGATAATTCTTTGAATATGCTATATCGTTCAAACGGGGGCCAACTCGCCCGACCATGGCCCTTCACGGGCCGTCGGATCCATGGGCCTTCTACGTCTCGTAGGATCCATGGGCCTTCTACGTCTCGTAGGATCCATGGGCCTTCTACGTCTCGTAGGATCCATGGGCCGCCGACTCATTTATGGGTCTTGTACGGGCCTTTAATGGGCCGTAGACGGGCCTTTAATGGAAATCCTACGTTTTATGGGCTGACCATAACGGGCCGTTAATAGGCCGTATTTGGTGATGCTATGAAAATGGCCCAACAGACTAACGGTCCACAAACGGGCCGACTGTAACGACGGGCTGAATTTGGCCCACAAGCAGAAAATGACAGTAACGGGCCGTAAGTAACCGAGTGCTGCAAATGAGCCCAAGAATAAATGGGCCCTCAGAAGGCCGAAAGTTAACTTAGGCTGGAAACGGCCCAACGGAATAACGGGCCGTTAATGGGTATAAAGTGATACACTGTTCATTACGGGCCAGTTTCACCACGGGCCGTTAATGGGTGTAAAGTAATACACTGTTCATTACAGGCCAGTTTCAGCACGGGCCGCTAATGGGCCAAGAGTTACAAAGGGCCTCATATGGGCCAAAAGACGTCATGGGCTATACATGGGCCAGAAGTGAAAATGGGCTGGAATCATATTGGATGGCCCAGATGACGCTACTTGAAGGAAATATGCCCTAGAGGCAATAATAAAGTTATTATTTATTTCCTTATATCATGGTAAATGTTTATTATTCATGCTAGAATTGTATTAACCGGAAACATGATACATGTGTGAATACATAGACAAACAGAGTGTCACTAGTATGCCTCTACTTGACTAGCTCGTTGATCAAAGATGGTTATGTTTCCTAGCCATATACATGAGTTGTCATTTGATTAACGGGATCACATCATTAGGAGAATGATGTGATTGACTTGACCCATTCCGTTAGCTTAGCACTCGATCGTTTAGTATGTTGCTATTGCTTTCTTCATGACTTACACATGTTCCTATGACTATGAGATTATGCAACTCCCGTTTACCGGAGGAACACTTTGTGTGCTACCAAACGTCACAACGTAACTCGGTGATTATAGAGGTGCTCTACAGGTGTCTCCGAAGGTACTTGTTGGGTTGGCGTATTTCGAGATTAGGATTTGTCACTCCGATTGTCGGAGAGGTATCTCTGGGCCCTCTCGGTAATGCACATCACTTAAGCCTTGCAAGCATTGCAACTAATAAGTTTGTTGCGAGATGATGTATTACGGAACGAGTAAAGAGACTTGCCGGTAACGAGATTGAACTAGGTATTAAGATACCGATGATCGAATCTCGGGCAAGTAACATACCGATGACAAAGGGAACAATGTATGTTGTTATGCGGTTTGACCGATAAAGGTCTTCGTAGAATATGTGGGAGCCAATATGGGCATCCAGGTCCCGCTATTGGTTATTGTCCGGAGACGTGTCTCGGTCATGTCTACATAGTTCTCGAACCCGTAGGGTCTGCACGCTTAACGTTACGATGACAGTTTTATTATGAGTTTATGAGTTTTGATGTACCGAAGGAGTTCGGAGTCCCGGATGAGATCGGGGACATGACGAGGAGTCTCGAAATGGTCGAGACGTAAAGATCGATATATTGGACGACTATATTCGGACATCGGAAAGGTTCCGAGTGATTCGGGTATTTTTCGGAGTGCCGGAGAGTTACGGGAATTCGTATTGGGCCTTAATGGGCCATACGGGAAAGGAGAGAAAGGCCCCGAAGGGTGGCCGCACCCCTCCCCATGGACTAGTCCGAATTGGACTAGGGAGGGGGGGGCGCCCCCTTCCTTCCTTCTCCTTCTCCCTTCTCCGAATTGGACTGGTTTTATGCGTAGATGTCATATGCACGAGTAGAACACAAGTGAGTTGTGGGCGATATAAGTCATACTGCTTATCAGCACGTCTTACTTTGGTTCGGCGGTATTGTTGGATGAAGCGGCCCGGACCGACATTACGCGTACGCTTACGCCAGACTGGTTCTTCCGACGTGCTTTGCACAGAGGTGGCTGGCGGGTGTCAGTTTCTCCAACTTTAGTTGAACCGAGTGTGCTACGCCCGGTCCTTGCGAAGGTTAAAATAGCACCAACTTGACAAACTATCGTTGTGGTTTTGATGCGTAGGTAAGAACGGTCCTTGCTAAGCCCGTAGCAGCCACGTAAAACTTGCAACAACAAAGTAGAGGACGTCTAACTTGTTTTTGCAGGGCATGTTGTGATGTGATATGGTCAAAGCATGATGCTAAATTTATTGTATGAGATGATCATGTTTTATAACCGAGTTATCGGCAACTGGCTGGAGCCATATGGTTGTCGCTTTATTGTATGCAATGCAATCGCCCTGTAATGCTTTACTTTATCACTAAGCGGTAGCGATAGTCGTAGAAGCATAAGATTGGCGAGACGACAATGATGCTACGATGGAGATCAAGATGTCGCACCGGTGACGATGGTGATCATGACGGTGCTTCAAAGATGGAGATCACAAGCACAAGATGATGATGGCCATATCATATCACTTATATTGATTGCATGTGATGTTTATCTTTATGCATCTTATCTTGCTTTGATTGACGGTAGCATTATAAGATGATCCCTCACTAAATTATCAAGGTATAAGTGTTCTCCCTGAGTATGCACCGTTGCGAAAGTTCTTCGTGCTGAGACACCATGTGATGATCGGGTGTGATAGGCTCTACGTTCAAATACAACGGGTGCAAAACAGTTGCACACGCGGAATACTCAGGTTAAACTTGACGAGCCTAGCATATAACAGATATGGCCTCGGAACACGGAGACCGGAAGTTCGAGCGTGAATCATATAGTAGATATGATCAACATAGTGATGTTCACCGTTGAAACTACTCCATCTCACGTGATGATCGGACATGGTTTATTTGATATGGATCACGTGATCACTTAGAGGATTAGAGGGATGTCTATCTAAGTGGGAGTTCTTAAGTAATATGATTAATTGAACTTAAATTTATCATGAACTTAGTCCTGATAGTATTTTTGCAAATTATGTCGTAGATCAATAGCTCGCGTTGTTGCTTCCCTGTGTTTATTTTTGATATGTTCCTAGAGAAAATTATGTTGAAAGATGTTAGTAGCAAAGATGCGGATTGGATCCGTGATCTGAGGATTATCCTCATTGCTGCACAGAAGAATTATGTCCTTGATGCACCGCTAGGTGACAGACCTATTATAGGAGCAGATGCAGACGTTATGAACGTTTGGCTAGCTCAATATGATGACTACTTGATAGTTTAGTGCACCATGCTTAACGGCTTAGAATCGGGACTTCAAAGACGTTTTGAACGTCATGGACCATATGAGATGTTCCAGGAGTTGAAGTTAATATTTCAAGCAAATACCCGAGTTGAGAGATATGAAGTCTCCAACAAGTTCTATAGCTAAAAGATGGAGGAGAATAGCTCAAGCAGTGAGCATGTGCTCAGATTGTCTGGGTACTACAATCGCTTGAATCAAGTGGGAGTTAATCTTCCAGATAAAATAGTGATTGACAGAATTCTCTAGTCACCATCACCAAGTTAGTAGAACTTCGTGATGAACTATAGTATGTAAGGGATGACGAAAGTAATTCCCGAGCTCTTCGCGATGCTGAAATCGACGAAGGTAGAAATCAAGAAAGAGCATCAAGTGTTGATGGTTAACAAGACCACTAGTTTAAGAAAAGGGCAAAGGGATAGAAGGGGAACTTCAAAAAGAACGGCAAGCAAGTTGCTACTCAAGTGAAGAAGCCCAAGTCTGTACCTAAGCCTGAGACTAAGTGCTTCTACTGCAAGCACACTGGTCACTGGAAGCGGAACTGCCCCAAGTATTTGGCGGATAAGAAGGATGGCAAAGTGAACAAAGGTATATTGGATATACATGTTATTGATGTGTACTTACTAGTGTTTATAGCAACCCCTCAGTATTTGATACAGGTTCAGTTGCTAAAGAGTAGTAACTCGAAACGGGAGTTGCATGAACATAAACTAGTTAAGGATGAAGTGATGATGTGTATTGGAAGTGGTTCCAAGATTGATATGATCATCATCGCACACTCCCTATACTTTCGGGATTAGTGTTGAACCTAAATAAGTGTTATTTGGTGTTTGCGTTGAGCATGAATATGATTTGATCATGTTTGTTGCAATACGGTTATTCATTTAAATTCGAGAATAATTGTTGTTCTGTTTACATGAATAAAACCTTCTATGGTCATACACCCAATAAAATGGTTTGTTGGATCTCGATCGTAGTGATACACATATTCATAATAATGAAGCCAAAAGATGCAAAGTTAATAATGATAGTGCACCTTATTTGTGGCACTGCCGTTTAGGTCATATTGGTGTAAAGCGCATGAAGAAACTCCATATTGATGGGATTTTGGAATCACTTGATTATGAATCATTTGATGCTTGCGAACCGTGCCTCATAGGCAAGATGACTAATACGCCGTTCTCCGGAACTATGGAGAGAGCAACAGATTTGTTGGAAATCATACATACAGATGTATGTGGTCCGATGAATATTGAGGCTCGTAGCAGGTATCATTAATTTCTGACCTTCACGGATGATTTAAGCAGATATGAGTATATCTACTTAATGAAACAGAAGTCTGAAACATTTGAAAAGTTCATATAATTTCAGAGTGAAGTGGAAAATCATCGTAACAAGAAAATAAAGTTTCTACGATCTGGTCGTGGAGAAGAGTATTTGAGTTACGAGTTTGGCCTTCAGTTAAAACAATGTGAAATAGTTTCACTACTCACGCCACCTGGAACACTACAGTGTAATGGCGTGTCCGAGCATCGTAACCGTACTTTATTAGATATGGTGCGATATATGATGTCTCTTACCGATCTACCACTATCGTTTTGGGGTTATGCATTAGAGACAGCTGCATTCACGTTAAATAGGGTACCATCTAAATCCGTTGAGATGACATCTTATGAACTGTGGTTTGGCAGGAAACCAAAGTTGTCGTTTCTTAAAGTTTGGGGTTGCGATGCTTATGTGAAAAAGTTTCATCCTGATAAGCTCAGACCCAAATCGGAGAAATGTGTCTTCATAGGATACCCAAAGGAGACAGTTGGGTACACCTTCTATCACAGATCCGAAGGCAAGACATTCGTTGCTAAGTATGGATCCTTTCTAGAGAAGGAGTTTCTCTCGAAAGAAGTGAGTGGGAGGAAAGTAGAACTTGATGAGGTAATTGTACCTGCTCCCTTATTGGAAAGTAGTTCATCATAGAAACCAGTTTCTGTGACGCCTATACCAATTAGTGAGGAAGTTAATGATGATGATCATGGAACTTCAGATCAAGTTATTACTGAACCTCGTAGGTCAACCAGAGTAAGATCCGCACCAGAGTGGTACGGTAATCCTGTTCTGGAGGTTATGTTACTAGACCATGACGAACCTACGAACTATGAAGAAGCGATGGTGAGCCCAGATTCCGCAAAATGGCTTGAGGCCATGAAATCTGAGATGAGATCCATGTATGAGAACAAAGTATGGACTTTGATTGACTTGCCCAATGATCGGCGAGCCATTGAGATTAAATGGATCTTCAAGAGGAAGACGGACGCTGATAGTAGTGTTACTATCTACAAAGCTAGAATTGTCGCAAAAAGTTTTCGACAAGTTTAAGGGGTTGACTACGATGAGAGTTTCTCACTCGTATCTATGCTTAAGTCTGTCCGAATCATGTTAGCAATTGCCGCATTTTATGAAATCTGGCAAATGGATAAACAAAACTGCATTCCTTAATGGATTTATTAAAGAAGAGTTGTATATGATGCAACCAGAAGGTTTTGTCAATCCTAAAGGTGCTAACAAAATATGCAAGCTCCAGCGATCCATCTATGGACTGGTGCAAGTATCTCGGAGTTGGAATATACGCTTTGATAAGTTGATCAAAGGATATAGTTTTATACAGATTTGCGGTGAAGCCTGTATTTACAAGAAAGTGAGTGGGAGCACTACAACATTTCTAATAAGTATATGTGAATGACATATTGTTGATCGGAAATAAAGTAGAATTATTCTGCAAAGCATAAAGGAGTGTTTGAAAGGAGTTTTTCAAAGAAAGACCTCGGTGAAGCTGCTTACATATTGAGCATCAAGATCTATAGAGATAGATCAAGACGCTTGATAAGTTTTTTCAATGAGTACATACCTTAACAAGATTTTGAAGTGGTTCAAAATGGAACAGTCAAAGAAAGAGTTTCTTGCCTGTGTTACAAGGTGTGAAATTGAGTAAGACTCAAAGCCCGACCACGGCAGAAGATAGAAAAAGAATGAAAGTCATTCCCTATGCCTCGGCCATAGGTTCTATAAAGTATGCCATGCTGTGTACCAGATCTATTGTATACCCTACACTGATTTTGGCAAGGGAGTACAATAGTGATCTAGGAGTAGCTCACTGGACAGCGGTCAAAATTATCCTTACTAGAATAAGGATATGTTTCTCGATTATGGAAGTGACAAAAGGTTCGTCGTAAAGGGTTACATCGATGCAAGTTTTGACACTAATCTAGATGACTCTAAGTCTCGGTCTAGATACATATTGGAAGTGGGAGCAATTAGCTAGAGTAGCTCCGTGCAGAGCATTGTAGACATAGAAATTCGCAAAATACTTACGGATCTGAATGTGACAGACCCGTTGACTAAAATTATCTCACAAGCAAAACATAATCACACCTTAGTACTCTTTGGGTGTTAATCACATAGCGATGTGAACTAGATTATTGACTCTAGTAAACCCTTTGGGTGTTGGTCACATAAAAATATGAACTATGGGTGTTAATCACATGGTGATGTGAACTATTGATGTTAAATCACATGGCGATGTGAACTAGATTATTGACTCCAGTGCAAGTGGGAGACTGAAGGAAATATGCCCTAGAGGCAATAATAAAGTTATTATTTATTTCCTTATATCATGATAAATGTTTATTATTCATGCTAGAATTGTATTAACCGGAAACATGATACATGTGTGAATACATAGACAAACAGAGTGTCACTAGTATGCCTCTACTTGACTAGCTCGTTGATCAAAGATGGTTATGTTTCCTAGCCATATACATGAGTTGTCATTTGATTAACGGGATCACATCATTAGGAGAATGATGTGATTGACTTGACCCATTCCGTTAGCTTAGCACTCGATCGTTTAGTATGTTGCTATTGCTTTCTTCATGACTTATACATGTTCCTATGACTATGAGATTATGCAACTCCCGTTTACCGGAGGAACACTTTGTGTGCTACCAAACGTCACAACGTAACTGGGTGATTATAAAGGTGCTCTACAGGTGTCTCCGAAGGTACTTGTTGGGTTGGCGTATTTCGAGATTAGGATTTGTCACTCCGATTGTCGGAGAGGTATCTCTGGGCCCTCTCGGTAATGCACATCACTTAAGCCTTGCAAGCATTGCAACTAATAAGTTTGTTGCGAGGTGATGTATTACGGAACGAGTAAAGAGACTTGCCGGTAACGAGATTGAACTAGGTATTAAGATACCGACGATCGAATCTCGGGCAAGTAACATACCGATGATAAAGAGAACAATGTATGTTGTTATGCGGTTTGACCGATAAAGATCTTCGTAGAATATGTGGGAGCCAATATGGGCATCCAGGTCCTGCTATTGGTTATTGACCGGAGACGTGTCTCGGTCATGTCTACATAGTTCTCGAACCCGTAGGGTCCGCACGCTTAACGTTACGATGACAGTTTTATTACGAGTTTATGAGTTTTGATGTACCGAAGGAGTTCGGAGTCCCGGATGAGATCGGGGACATGACGAGGAGTCTCGAAATGGTCGAGACGTAAATATCGATATATTGGATGACTATATTCGGACATCGGAAAGGTTCCGAGTGATTCGGGTATTTTTCGGAGTACCGAAGAGTTACGGGAATTCGTATTGGGCCTTAATGGGCCATACGGGAAAGGAGAGAAAGGCCCCAAAGGGTGGCCGCACCCCTCCCCATGGACTAGTCCGAATTGGACTAGGGAGGGGGGCGCCCCCTTCCTTCCTTCTCCTTCTCCCTTCCCTTCTCCTACTCCAACAAGGAAAGGAGGAGTCCTACTCCCGGTGGGAGTAGGACTCCCCCCTTGGCGCGCCCTCCTCCTAGGCCGGCCGCCTCCCCCCTTGCTCCTTTATATACGGGGGCAGGGGGGCACCCCAGAGACACAACAATTGATCTATTGATCTCTTAACCGTGTGCGGTGCCCCCCTCCACCATATTACACCTCGATAATATCGTAGCGGTGCTTAGGCGAAGCCCTGCGTCGGTAGAACATCATCATCGTCACCACGCCGTCGTGCTGACGAAACTCTCCCTCAACACTCGGCTGGATCGGAGTTCGAGGGACGTCATCGAGCTGAACGTGTGCTGAACTCGGAGGTGCCGTGCGTTCGGTACTTGATCGGTCGGATCGTGAAGACGTACGACTACATCAACCGCGTTGTGTTAACGCTTCCGCTTTCGGTCTACGAGGGTACGTGGACAACACTCTCCCCTCTCGTTGCTATGCATCACCATGATCTTGCGTGTGCGTAAGAAATTTTTGAAATTACTACGTTCCCCAACACTGCCGGGCCTAATTCGGATAGGGCGTAACGGGCCTTGGGTTAGCGGGCTGTAAATGGGCTATATGCGAACAAGCCATTAACAGGCTTTCCATGGGCCGGCCTGCCAGCTTTTGACCAAGTCAAATGGGCCGGCCTTTTCATAGGAATGGGCCACTGTTGGGCCGTGCCACGTGTTGACGTATCATAGGCGCCTTCTGTCCAGTGAGTGGATGACATCTGTCCCAACGATGAGCCGACACGTGTTTCCTCTAGCCAATGATGATTTTACACGTGGAAAATCCCCATTGGTCGGGGCTGTTAATGGGTTATCAGATCCAAAACCCGACCCGATAGCTTAACGGCGTTCCGTTACGGTGGATGCCACGTGTCGGTCACCCTTGACGAAAGCACTTCTGTGACGCGCGATTTATCATCATGGAAGTGGACACTTCCGTGATGATAATTTTGGTAATGTCATGGAACACTTCTACGACAGCACAGGTATGACTATCTTGATTCTGTCATAAATTTGTCATGGATGTACATGCATGACAAAAAACGCGACCTACTGTGACAAACACGTATCATCACGGAAGTGTATTTTTTTGTAGTGTATACAAGCCAAGTTCTATAATGAAAAATTCCCACTAGTATATGAAAGTGAAAAAATGAGAGACTCTTTATCATGAAGATCATGGTGCTACTTTGAAGCACAAGTGTGGTAAAAGGATAGTAACATTGTCCCTTCTCTCTTTTTCTCACATTTTTTTATTATTTGGGCCTTTCCCTTTTTTTTATGGCCTCTTTTTTTTTGTCCGGAGTCTCATCCTGACTTGTGGGGGAATCATAGTGTCTCCATCATCCTTTTCCTCACTTGGGACAATGCTCTAAAAATGAAGATCATCACACTTTTATTTTCTTACAACTCAACAATTACAACTCGATACTTAGAACAAAATATGACTATATGAATGCCTCCGGTGGTGTACCGGGATACGCAATGAATCAAGAGTGACATGTATGAAAGAATTATGAACGGTGGCTTTGCCACAAATACGATGTCAACTACATGATCATGCAAAGCAATATGACAATGATGGAGCGTGTCATAATAACGGAACGGTGGAAAGTTGCATGGCAATATATCTCGAAATGGCTATGGAAATGCCATGATAGGTAGGTATGGTGGCTGTTTTGAGGAAGGTTTATGGTGGGTGTATGATACCGGTGAAAAGTGCGCGGTATTGGAGAGGCTAGCAATGGTGGGAGAAAGAAGAGTGCGTATAATCCATGGACTCAACATTAGTCATAAAGAACTCATATACTTATTGCAAAAATCTACAAGTTATCAAAGCAAAGTATTACGCGCATGCTCCTAGGGGGATAGATTGGTAGGAAAAGACCATCGATCGTCCCCGACCGCCACTCATAAGGAAGACAATCAATAAATAAATTATGCTCCGACTTCATCACATAACGATTCACCATACGTGCATGCTACGGGAATCACAAACTTTAACACAAGTATCTCTCAAATTCACAACTACTCAACTAGCATGACTCTAATATCACCATCTTTATATCTCAAAACAATTATCAAGCATCAAACTTCTCATAGTATTCAACACACTCATAAGAATTTTTATTATTCTTGAATACCAAGCATATTAGGATTATTTAAGCAAATTACCATGCTATTTAAGACTCTCAAAATAATCTAAGTGAAGCATGAGAGATCAATAGTTTCTATAAAACAAATCCACCACCGTGCTCTAAAAGATATAAGTGAAGCACTAGAGCAAAACTATATAACTCAAAAGATATAAGCGAAGCACATAGAGTATTCTAACAAATTCCTCATGTATGACTCTCTCAAAAGGTGTGTACAGAAAGTATGATTGTGGTAAACTAAAAAGCAAAGACTCATATCATACAAGACGCTCCAAGCAAAACACATATCATGTGGTGAATAAAAATATAGCTCCAAGTAAAGTTACCGATGGAAGTAGACGAAAGAGGGGATGCCTTCCGGGGCATCCCCAAGCTTTGGCTTTTTGGTGTCCTTAGATTATCTTGGGGGTGCCATGGCATCCCCAAGCTTAGGCTCTTGCCACTCCTTGTTCCATAATCCATCAAAATCTTTCACCCAAAACTTGAAAACTTCACAACACAAAACTCAACAGAAATCTCGTGAGCTCCGTTAGTGAAAGAAAACAAAAGACCACTTCAAGGTACTGTAATGAACTCATTCTTTATTTATATTGGTGTTAAAACTACTGTATTCCAACTTCTCTATGGTTTATAAACTATTTTACTAGCCATAGATTCATCAAAATAAGCAAACAACACACGAAAAACAGAATCTGTCAAAAACAGAACAGTCGGTAGTAATCTGTAACTAACGCAAACTTCTGGAACTCCAAAAATTCAGAAAAATAGGACGACCTAGAAAATTTGTTTATTGATCAGAAGCAATTGGAATCAGTATTTTATCACGTTCTGGTGATTTTTAACAATTATTTTCGTGACCAGAAAGTTTCTGGAAACTACAGCAAGATCAAATAACTATCATCCAAGAAGATCCTATAGGTTTAACTTGGCACAAACACTAATTAAAACATAAAAACACATCTAACCAGAGGCTAGAACAAATATTTATTCCTAAACAGAAGCAAAAGGCAAAAAACTAAAAATAAAATTGGGTTGCCTCCCAACAAGCGCTATCGTTTAACGCCCCTAACTAGGCATAAACGCAAGGATAGATCTAGGTATTGCCACCTTTGGTAGGCAATCCATAAGTGGCTCTCATAATAGATTCATATGGTAATTTTATTTTCTTCCTAAGGAAGTGTTCCATGCCTTCCTTTAATGGAAATTTGAATCTAATATTCCCTTCCTTCATATCAATAATTGCACCAATCGTTCTAAGGAAAGGTCTACCAAGAATAATAGGACATGAAGGATTGCAATCTATATCAAGAACGATAAAATCTACGGACACATAGTTCCTATTTGCAACAATAACAACATCATTAATTCTTCCCATAGGTTTCTTAATAGTGGAATCCGCAAGGTGCAAGTTTAGAGAGCAATCATCAAAATCACGGAAATCTAGCAAATCACACAAAGTTTTGGGAATATTGGAAACACTAGCACCCAAATCACATAAAGCATAGAACTCATGATCCTTAATCTTAATTTTAATAGTAGGTTCCCACTCATCATAAAGTTTTCTAGGGATAGAAACTTCCAACTCAAGTTTTTCTTCATAAGATTGCATCAAGGCATCAACGATATGTTTGGTAAAAGCTTTATTTTGACTATAAGCATGCGGAGAATTTAGCACGGATTGCAACAAGGAAATACAATCTATCAAAGAGCAATTATCATAATTAAATTCCTTGAAATCCAAAATAGTGGGTTTATTAACATCTAGGGTTTTGATTTCTTCAATCCCACTTTTATCAATTTTAGCATCAAGATCTAAAAACTCCAAATTTTTGGAACGCCTTCTAGGTAAAGGTGGATCATATTCAGTCCCATCATTATCTAGATTCATATTGCAAAACAAGGATTTAATAGGAGACACATCAATAACTTTTAGATCTTCATCTTTATTTTCATAGAAATTTGAAGAACACGCTTTTATAAAGCAATCTTTCTTAGCACGCATCCTAGCGGTTCTTTCTTTGCACTCATCAATGGAAATTCTCATGGCTTTGAGAGACTCATTGATATCATGCTTAGGAGGAATAGATCTAAGTTTTAAAGAATCAACATCAAGAGAAATTCTATCAACGTCCTAGCCAATTCATCAACTTTAAGCAATTTCTCTTCAAGCAAAGCATTCAAATTCTTTTGCGAATTCATAAACTCTTTAACACTAGTCTCAAATTCAGAGGGCATTTTATTAAAATTTCCATAACAGTTGTTGTAGGAATTACCATAATTATTAGAGGAATTACTAGGATAAGGCCTAGGATTAAAGTTTCCTCTATACGCGTTGTTACCAAAATTATTCCTACCAACAAAATTCACATCCATAGATTCATTATTATTCTCAATCAAAGTAGACAAAGGCATGTCATTAGGATCAGAAGAAACACTTTTATTAGCAAATAATTTCATAAGTTCCTCCATCTTTCCACTCAAAATATTAATTTCTTCTATCGCATGAATTTTTTTATTAGTAGATCTTTCAGTGTGTCATTGAGAATAATTAACCATAATATTATCTAGGAGTTTAGTAGCTTCTCCTAAAGTGATTTCCATAAAAGTGCCTCCCGCGGCCTAATCTAAAAGATTTCTAGAAGCAAAATTCAATCCGGCATAAATTTTTTGTATAATCATCCACAAATTCAAACCATGAGTAGGGCAATTACGTATCATTAATTTCATCCTCTCCCAAGCTTGTGCAACATGTTCATGATCAAGTTGCTTAAAATTCATAATATCGTCTCTAAGAGAGATGATCTTAGCGGGAGGAAAATATTTAGAGATAAAAGCATCTTTGCACTTATTCCATGAATCAATACTATTTTTAGGCAAAGACGAAAACCAAGCTTTAGCACGATCTCTAAGCGAAAAAGGAAATAGCTTCAATTTAACAATATCATTATCAACATCTTTCTTCTTTTGCATATCACACAAATCAACGAAGCTATTTAGATGAGTAGCGGCATCTTGTCAGGACCGGGTTTTCGGGATATTAATTCTCCAGAAAATGGCCCTTGTGCTCACCAGCCCCAGGATTACTGTTAGCTGATGAGGCACCAACTTGATACAAGAATTCCAAGCAAAGTACAAAATATGAAGTACAAGACCATTGTGGCCTATGAGTACAACGCTTGGTTTCTAGGGGTTGATGGCGGAAGCGGTTTGTGGTTCATCTGCGTCCATGGGACTCCATTTCCCCACAAGAACAGCTTACCAGGATAACTCCTATCTTCGCGAGGCTGCTATCAACACTGCATAGGTTCCGGGGCTGTCGTCGTAACGCTCTTCTCCACGCAAGAAATCTGGCCAAGACAATAGCGAGGGACAAGCCAGTGAGTACGTTTGAATGTACTCGCAAACATCAAGAACACGGGTATAATATAACCAGGGGGTAATCATGCTCCGGAATATTCTATGACCATAACGTCAGTCACGAGATAAACAAAATATTCATGATGTACGCATGCGAGTTAAAAATGCATTACGGGAGTAGACATAGAATGCACCGATCGAGTGTCTGAAGCGACGCCTCGAAAGGAAAGTAAATTAAATCATGCCTCAGTCGGGCGTCTGAGCGACACCACATAAGGGGCTTATAAATAAAAGGAATAACACGCATGCCACAGTCGGGCGTCTATGCGACACCACATAAATGGCTTATAAATGATAAAGAAATAACAAGCATGCCACAGTCGGGCGTCTATGCGACACCACATAAACGGCTTATAAATAATAAAGAAATAACAAGCATGCCACAGTCGGGCGTCTATGCGACACCACACAAAGGGCTTATAAAGGATAATTAAATAACAAGCATGCCGCAGTCGGGCGTCTGAGCGACACCACATAAAGGGTTTATAAATAATAATAACAGTGAATATCCAGGAGGTAGAACCGTCCCAGGGATACTCAATAATTCAAATAATGTAAATGGTTAGTCCATAATAATAGTAATCATAATCATCAAGTCACAAGTCATGATTCAAGTTCTGTATTAACAGTTTTTCCTCCGAAGACCGACACTAAGACCGACACTTGACCCATCCCAGACTGTAGTCCTTAACCATGGACACGGCTATTCAAATAGATGTATAATCTCTGCAGAGGGTGTACTCTTTACCCACGGGTAACGGATTTCTTTAGTCCATCGGGACTAATTCCGTCTACGGTCTTTTAATTGAAAACACGCCTGACCTGGACACACCAGCTTAACTTACCGGTGTCTGGAATCACCCACGACACCTGTCAAGCGAAACTCTAAGTGGGGAGGCTACAACCTCGACGTAGCATGGGATCACAAAAATTTATACCGCGCGCAAACTAGGGGAGCTACCCCTTCGGCTACAACCGAAACACCCATGCCCCCAGACCGGATGACTGGCTTTAATCCATGGCCATGGGACCCTCATCACGGCATCTCTGTACGGTGTGTGCTAGAAAGGGGTTGACAACTTACTGAACCGTACCCTACCTATGGCAGGGACAAGTGGTAGTACGAAGCAAGTATGGGGGTTACTGGACAAGACTCGATCTACGGCCGACTCAGGAGGTTCAAGTATTCTCTGCATGAATAGCATAACAAAAATATTTCCATTAACCGATAAACTTACCACTCGTCAAGCCTCACCATGCCATACCGGACATACTCGTCCCGACGAGGAACTAGGGACAAGCTCGTGTCTACCCAAGACCGCGACTTTCCCGACTTCCTTCCGGCATGCATGAGAAGCTTACGAGGATGATCACTATCACCAGCATATCCATTTATAACAGCAAAGAAATCTCCATTTTGCACTTATGCGTATGATCTTATTGTCACATAAAATAGCGTATGCTCCAAGTCAAGGTGATGTTGTAACCGTATCAACAACATCCCAAAGGTATTAAGCCAGGGTTCAGAATGCTTGCCTTCAAGTGTATGCATGTGGGGGTGCACTTTTTGAAGGTTGCCTTTTTCTCCAAAATCCTATTTAGAGAAATATTCAAATAACACACATTTCAAAAACAGTACAAAAGGTTGTCCCAAATATTTTTTAAATAAATCTTAAAATAAACTAGATGAAATTTGAGAGAGGTAGGAAAAAGAATCAACTCATTTGGAGTTTTATTTTAAAAGTTATAGCCAGTCAAAGATTTGTCAAAGTTCTGTTTTTAAATAAAACCAGAAAAGAAAACGCTTCGAGGGAGAATACGCTTTCGAAGCAGAGGAGACGTACTCGGGATTTTGCGCTATCACTTAACCAGAGTGGACGGGCGAGCGGGTCACTGACAGTGGGTCCAGGGGGCCCACTGGTCAGGTTTGACTGGTCTTCCCTCCCTCCTCTCTCTCTGCCCGAACGGGGCGGGACTCCGGCGATCGCCGTCGACGAACGGCAGCTCCCCACGGGGCCCCGAGGGCAGAGATGGATCCGCCAGACCGGGGCGGTCCTCCAGGTGGGCGCTAGGCAGGTGGGGACGGAGGAAGTCACCGGCGGCGAGCTCCGCGGCGGACGGAGGTTCGGGAGCAAAGTGAGCTTCGGGCTATGGTGGTCCTTGGTCGAGGCTGAGGCGCTAGGCAGCTCCGCGTGACTATGGGGAGACAGTTGGTGGCGTTGGATGGGCGGGGGAGGGTCTGGCTGCGACGTACTGCATCGGAGCTCGGCGGCGGCCGAACTGGCCGGAGACGAGGAAGAAGGCCCCTCCCCGTCGATTGCTGGCTGCGGGAGTACTATGGGGGTGGCCTGGGGTTGGCTGAGTGTTCGGAGGAGCTCGGGGCCTCCTTAAATAGGCGCTCGAGGTCGGTCCCGCGGCGGCCGAGGATAGGATCGCCGGCGACCACTGTTCTGTAGCTGCAGGACTACGTGGCGGCGACGAGCGCGTGCCGACGGCTTGCGGATAAGCTCGGGCTGTTCCCAGGGGGCAGCTGGCGCGCGCGGGTGGCTTGGGCGGCGCCGTCCACGGCAGAGCCCGCTGCCGACACCGGCGTGCCGCCAAGGGAGCCCTGACGGCGGTGCTGTAGGGCGCCAGGGAGTCTTGGATGGTTCTGGTGAGTGGGCGAGAGCAGGGCGCGGCTCTGCAGGTGAGCAAGGGCCAGGGGTGCGACGCGGCGACCCGTGCGCACGCACGTGCAAAACGCGCGCTCTGGCCGCGCCCAGAGCACGCACGCTAGGTGCTCGACGAAATGCCAGCGCGTGCTAGAGAGCTTGGGTGATGCTGGTAGTTAACAGGCCAGGGTTAGGGATAGCTAGGAGGTTAGTGGACATGCTGAATGGGTCAGGGGCTCAAGCTCACAATGCAAACTAGAAATCATGCCAAGACTGTCCCTGCACACAGGGTGTTCGACAGAATGCCATGGGCATCTAGGCAACTCTTGGGGTGGCCAAAATCTCCAGTTCCTAGTCTCTTTAGGAGCTAAAGGAAGTGGTAAGGTTAGTTTGGCAAAAACAGAAATTTGTTAGTGCAAGTTTTTGAGAAAACCAGTTTTGGGTAGAAACTAAAGGCTATCATTGCATGCACCAAAAATACTCCAATGGGTCCAATCTCCTGGACTTAAGGGTTTGGTAGGGAGGACTATAAGTAGGAAAAAGCTCAAGGGCACTAGAGCAAAATAAAATAGGGTTGCAGTACCAATCACCAAACTGGACCAGAATGAAAATGGAGATGATTCACTCAAATTTTTCATAGAGCATCACTGGGTTTTAGCATAAAGTTGAATTATATGCATCTCCTGACATCCCCAAACACTTGGAAGAATTTTTAGGGAAATATTTAAATAGGTTGTAGTGCAAAAGTACCTACTGGCCCAGATTTAAAAATTGATGTAGAGCCCAAAATCTCCAATAACCAAAAGATATTTTTGCATAAAAGTGAACTGGAAACCTCACATGATATCCCCAAATTTTGGTGAAAATTTTAAAAGCATTTATCAAAAGGTTGCAGTGAAAAAGGGGCTCCAAATTTATGAAAAATCATTTTAAAAGAATAAAGCTCATAAAAAATAATTATGCAAATAAATCCACTGATAAAGAATTGTGTTTATAAAGAGGGCATACAAGTCCAATAATAATTTTGGAAAGTTTCCACTTGAGGTAAAAACCCACAATATTAAAGAGAAGAGGGGTTCTGAAATCCAAGGAGAAATCCAGAAAAATAAAAATTTAATTTCCTGGCAAAATTTTAATTGATAAAACAAGGTCAAATTTTGGGGTGTTACACATCTTCACTAGGAAGGCCGGCGAATTGATCTTTCATGACAAGATTCAACAAAGCAGCATTGATTTCACAAGATTCAGTATTGGTAAGAGGAGCAATCGGAGTGCTAAGGAAATCATTATTGTTGGTATTGGTAAAGTCACACAATTTGGTATTATCTTGAGCCATCGCGACAAACAAGCAATCCAACACACGAGCAAACAAAAAGCAAGCGAAAAAGAGGCAAACGGAAAAGAGAGGGCGAACAAAACGGCAAGGGTGAAGTGGGGGAGAGGAAAACGAGATGCAAATGGAAAATAATGTAGTGCGGGAGATAAGGGATTGTGATGGGTACTTGGTATGTTGACTTTTGCGTAGACCTCCCCGGCAACGGCGCCCGAAATCCTTCTTGCTACCTCTTGAGCACTGCGTTGGTTTTCCCTTGAAGAGGAAAGGGTGATGCAGCAAACTAGCGTAAGTATTTCCCTCAGTTTTTGAGAACCAATGTATCAATCCAGTAGGAGGCTATGCGCGAGTCCCTCGCACCTACACAAAACAAATAAATCCTCACAACCAACGCGATAAGGGGTTATCAATCCCTTCACGGTCACTTACGAGAGTGAGATCTGATAGATATGATAGGATAATATTTTTGGTATTTTTGTGATAAAGATGCAAAGTAAAATAAAAGCAAAGTAAAAAAGCAAAGGAAATAACTAAGTGCTGGAAGATTAATATGATGGAAGATAGACCCGGGGGCCATAGGTTTCACTAGTGGCTTGTCTCGAGAGCATAAGTATTTTACGGTGGGTGAACAAATTACTGTTGAGCAATTGACAGAATTGAGCATAGTTATGAGAATATCTAGGTATGATCATGTATATAGGCATCACGTCCCAGACAAGTAGACCGACTCCTGCCTGCATCTACTACTATTACTCCACTCATCGACCGCTATCCAGCATGCATCTAGAGTATTAAGTTCATAAAAACAGAGTAACGCCTTAAGCAAGATGACATGATGTAGAGGGATAAATTCATGCAATATGATAAAAACCCCATCTTGTTATCCTCGATGGCAACAATACAATACGTGCCTTGCTGCCCCTACTGTCACTGGGAAAGGACACCGCAAGATTGAACCCAAAGCTAAGCACTTCTCCCATTGCAAGAAAGATCAATCTAGTAGGCCAAACCAAACTGATAATTCGAAGAGACTTGCAAAGATAACCAATCATACATAAAAGAATTCAGAGAAGATTTAAATATTGTTCATAGATAAACTTGATCATAAACCCACAATTCATCGGTCTCAACAAACACACCGCAAAAGAAGATTACATCGAATAGATCTCCACGAGAGAGGGGGAGAACATTGTATTGAGATCCAAAAAGAGAGAAGAAGCCATCTAGCTAATAACTATGGACCCGAAGGTCTGAGGTAAACTACTCACACTTCATCTGAGGGGCTATGGTGATGATGTAGAAGCCCTCCGTGATCGATGCCCCCTCCGGCGGAGCTCCGGAACAGGCCCCAAGATGGGATCTCGTGGGTACAGAAGGTTGCGGCGGTGGAATTAGGTTTTTGGCTCCGTATCTGATCGTTTGGGGGTACGTAGGTATATATAGGAGGAAGGAGTACGTCGGTGGAGCAACAGGGGGCCCACGAGGGTGGAGGGCGCGCCCTGGGGGGGGGGGGGTAGGCGCGCCCCCCTACCTCGTGGCCTCCTCCTTTATTTCTTGACGTAGGGTCCAAGTCTCCTGGATCTTGTTCGTTCTGAAAATCATGTTCCCGAAGGTTTCATTCCGTTTGGACTCCATTTGATATTCCTTTTCTGCGAAACTCTGAAATAGGCAAAAAACAGCAATTCTGGGCTGGGCCTCTGGTTAATAGGTTAGTCCCAAAAATAATATAAAAGTGAATAATAAAGCCCCAATAATGTCCAAAACAGTAGATAATATAGCATGGAGCAATCAAAAATTATAGATACATTGGAGACGTATCACCCCTTGGCCTTATTTATAAGGTGAATGGATAAGTGGTAGGCGCGAGAATCGAGGAGCCCGGAAAATGGGATATGTGACAGCTCTATTGCCTCGATTGTCGGAGGCCCATTAATAAAGGTGGGTTATGCGTAGTTCTTAATAACAGATGACGTCATGGCGATTTATCATGGTCCTGGAAAGTGACGTCATGGCGGTTTACAAGATTTCTGTGAAGATGATGATGCGTTGAGGATTGACATGAACCGGTTCAAATTAATCTGGGGCCTAATGTTGGGGATATTACTACTGGGCGTAAACCGGCCAGGAGAGGCCGGGTTAACCCCATAATGGTTCACTATATCTAAAGCCCATGAAGACAAAGACGGTGACGATTTATGAAGGCCCAGGGCCCAAAGCCGGTTTAAGACCTGTAGACATAAGCCGGCATTGATATGTGAACTTGTGTTGTAAGATAGAAAGAGCAGAGACCGAGCCGGACACGTTTATGAGCCGGCCTCGGGATTCTGTAAACCGACGGGAGTCAACCCATGTATATAAGAGGACGACCCGGCGGCGGTTTAGGACACACACAACAACTTGAGACTCAGGCAAAGCGTATTCGCTCCCTGGTCATCGAAACCCTAGCAATTCCACAACAACTGGAGTAGGCTTTTACCTTCACCGCAAGGGGCCGAACCAGTATAAACTCTTTGAGTCCCTTGTCCGCTTTAACCCCTTTAAGCTAACCCGTGGCGATGGCTCCACGACTAAGTCCTTTCCTTAGGACATCTGCCGTGACAAAACCACGAAAACTATGATGATTATTATTAGCTAGTGTTGGTGGTGATTAAATAGCTACCGCATCTAGTGTTGGTGGTGATTAGCTAGCTATAATGAGTTTGAAGATGATGATGTGCTACACTATGACTATGGTGATTAAATAAATACTGTTGGTGGTAATGACTATGATGATGATTAAATAGCTTGTGCTGGCGGATTAGATTCAAGTGGAGGCAACATGTGGTGCACATCGAAAGTACTACTAGTCCAAACTAGATCAAGTTTGGATTAGTAGTATACTTTTGACATGCACCACATATTGCCTCCACTTGAACCTAATCCACCTTCATTTGACACACTGTTATGGAAAGAATGATATAAACCTCATAATTGGTATTGTACCAAAATTTGTATAACGGCGTATAAATACACTAAAAATGAAAAAAGAGTACTAGTAGCGATGGATAGTAAACACGCTACAACTAGCTGGATTAGCAGCAGCGCGGGATAGAACAAGCGCTGCCGCTATGTGTCTTAGCAGTAGCGCTTGTCGCACGCGCTACTGCTAAGTAATAGCTGTAGCGCCTTATTGGTAGCGCGGCTGCCCGCGCTACTAGTGGGCATTAAACCCGCGCTACTACTAGGGTTTTCCCTAGTAGTGAGGGTATTCCAAAATTTAATCTTGATAGATTTCTTGATTTTGATCTAGAAGAAATTTTTATGTATTGTGCGGTGAATTGCATTGAAAACCCTTATATTGCCAATTACATAAAGATAAGAAAACAAATAGAAGATGAAGAGAATACTAATGAAAGGGAAGAGACTTCCCAATATCCTCCTATTATTTCTTATCATGAATCAGGTAACGAGGAGGAGCCTTCTATTCAACCAATCTCATTAATAAGGAGCTCCGAAAAGAGGATTAAACCCATACATGATGTGAAGAAGAAAAAGAAAAGACGTAGGAGCAAAGGTGAAAAGGTATCCCTCCCAAATGATGTTGCTCCTATTACTCATTGTGATGATGATAATTGCTATACTATTGGTGCTATCCATACTATTAATTATGAGAGTGATTATGCTTATGATATGAAAAGGCCCAAGCTTGGGGATGCTATGTTTGATGAGAATGACATGTTTGAGAATGTATTTGCTGCAATTAATGTTTGTCCCAAGCTTGGGGATGCTATGTTTTATGAAGATGATATGTTTAACCTCCCAAGTTTTGATATGCAAATTTATTATGATGATAGCATGCCTCCTATTTATGATAGTTATATTGATGAAAGTGGGTTTGGAAGAGTGTTAACTTTAGGAAGTAATGATCCCACTATTTTGGAGGGTGTTGAATCTTATTGTGACAATTATGAAAGTGGATTTGGAGAGGTCATGACTTTATTTAGTAATGATTCCACTATCTTGGAAGAGGTTTCAATTGATTATGATAACAAAGTTGCTACTTATGATGATTATTGTGATGACACTTATGCTATAAAAAGTAGTGATGATTATATTTATAAAACTTGCCATGATTATATTACCCTTTTTCTGAACATTACTCTTTTAATGTGGAAACAATTTATAGTATTCGATTTCTTATGATACTCCCACTATTCCGAATGAGAAGAATCTTGCATATATGGAGAGTAGTAAATTTTCTATGCTTGTAGATCATGAAAATAATGCTTTATGTGATAGTTATATTGTTGAATTCATTCATGATGCTACTTCAAATTATTATGAGGGAGTAACATATGCTTGTAGGAGTTGCAATAATATCAAGTTTCCTCTCTATGTGTTGAAAATCTTGAAGATTTGCTTGTTTTACCTTCCTATGCAAGTTGATTCTTGTTCCCACAAGTTGTTTGCTCATAAAATCCCTATGCATAGGAAGTGGGTTAAACTTAAATGTGCTAGTCATATTCTTCATGATGCTCTCTTTATGTTTCAATTCTTATCTTTTATGTGATCATCATTGAAATCATCATGCCTAGCTAGGGGCGTTAAACGATAGCGCTTGTTGGGAGGCAACCCAATTTTGTTTTGTTCCTTGATTTTTGTTCCTGTTTAGTAATAAATATATCATCTAGCCTCTGTTTAGATGTGCTTTTATGTTTTAATTAGTGTTTGTGCCAAGTAGAACCTTTGGGAAGACTTGGGGAAAGTCTTTGCTATCTTGCTGTAAAAAACAGAAACTCTAGCGCTCACGAGATTAGCTGCCATTTTTTACTGGAGAGTACTATTTAGTTGATTATTTTTGCATATGATTAATAGATAAATTCCTCACGTCCAGCAATTTATTTCAGAATTTTTGGGGTTCCAGAAGTATACGTTTGATACAGATTACTACAGACTGTTCTGTTTTTGACAGATTCTGTTTTCATTGTGTTGTTTGCTTATTTTTATGAATCTATGGCTAGTATCGGAGTGTATGAACCATATAGAAGTTGGAATACAGTAGGTTTAACACCAATATGAATTTAGAATGAGTTCACAACAGTACCTAAGTGGTGATTTATTTTCTTATACTAACGGAGCTTACGAGTTTTCTGTTGAGTTTTGTGTTGTCAAGTTTTCAAGTTTTGGGTAAAGATTCGATGGACTATGGAATAAGGAGTGGAAAGAGCCTAAGCTTGGGGATGCCCAAGGCGCCCCAAGGGGACAACCAAGAGCCTAAGCTTGGGGATGCCCCGGAAGGCATCCCCTCTTTCGTCTTCGTTCATCGGTAACTTTACTTGGAGCTATATTTTTATTCACCACATTATATGTGTTTTGCTTGGAGCGTCATTTTATTTTCTTTTGTTTTGCTTGATGTTTGAATAAAATACCAATATCTTAAATTCTTAAATGTTAGAGAGTCTTCACACAGTTGCATAATTATTCGACTACTCATTGATCTTTACTTATATCTTTGGGATAATTAGATTTATGCCCCTAGTTGTGTCCCACTCGTCTGTTTCACCCCTAATTTCCAAAAGTCACCGGTTCTGTCCAAGTCAATTCGCTCCTCTTATGCTTTTGCCCTTTGCCTGTTTGACCGTCAGTTTGAAAACTTCATAACTAATTCATACTAAATCAGAAAAATGCAAATAAGATACCAAAATGTTCAGAAAAACATCACCTATATGTTAGTGTCATTTGCATTAATGAAAAAAGTTTGGGAAAGTGCACATCCAAGTTTTAGCTCTTTTGATACCACCATGAATAGTAAAATCTAAAAAAATTCAAAAAAATTAAAAAAAAATATGGTGGCAAAGAACGACAAATGTTCTAAGTGCCTGCCAAGTTTCATCAGGGAACGACATTCCTGGAAGTTGTGGCAAAACAATAATCTATTTTGGAGTGCTGATTGTTTTTTTTTGCTGGGGCACCCACAAATGTCATTCCCTGATGAAACTTGGCAAGCACATAAAACATTTGTCATTCTTTGCCACCAATTTTTGTTGAATTTTTTAGATTTTACTATTCATGGTGGTAGCATAAGAGCTAAAGCTCGGATGGGCACTTTCAAACACTTTTTTCATGAATGCAAATGACACTGACATATAGGTGATGTTTTTCTGAACATTTTGGTATCTTATTTGCATTTTTCTGATTTAGTATAAATTAGTTATGAAGTTTTTAAACTGATGGTCAAACGGTCAAATGGTAAAAGCATAACAGGAGCGAAGTGACTTGGACAGAAGCGGCGACTTTTGGAAATTAGGGGTAAAACAGCCGAGTGGGACACAACTAGGGGCATAAATCTAATTATCCCTATATCTTTTGGAGTAGTTTGTCGTTTGCTCTAGTGCTTCACTTATATCTTTTTAGAGCATGGCGGTGGTTTTATTTTGAAGAAATAGATGAACTCTCATGCTTCACTTATATTATTTTGAGTCTTTAGAACAGCATGGTAATTTGCTTGGGTTATAAAATTAGTCCTACTATGATGGGCATTCAAGATGGGTGTAATAAAAACTTTCATATAGAGTGCATTGAATACTATGAGAAGTTTGATACTTGATGATTGTTTTGAGATATGAAGATGTTGATATTAGAGTCATGCTAGTTGAGTAGTTGTGAACTTGAGAGATACTTGTGTTAAATTTTGTGATTCCCGTAGCATGCACGTATGGTGAACCGTTATGTGATGAAGTCGGAGCATGATTTATTTTTTGATTGTCTTCCTTATGAGTGGCGGTCGGGGACGAGCGATGGTCTTTTCCTACCAATCTATCCCCCTAGGAGCATGCACATAGTACTTTGTTTCGATAACTAATAGATTTTTGCAATAAGTATGTGAGTTCTTTATGACTAATGTTGAGTCCATGGATTATACGCACTCTCACCCTTCCACCATTGCTAGCCTCTCTAGTACCGCGCAACTTTCGCCGGTATCAAAAACCCATCATTTACCTTCCTCAAAACAGCCACCATACCTACCTATTATGACATTTCCATAGCCATTCCGAGATATATTGCCATGCAACTTTCCACCGTTCCGTTTATTATGACACGCTCCATCATTGTCATATTGCTTTGCATGATCATGTAGTTGACATCGTATTTGTGGCAAAGCCACCATTCATAATTCTTTCATACATGTCACTCATGAGTCATTGCACATCCCGGTACACCGCCGGAGGCATTCACATAGAGTCATATTTTGTAATTCTTGAGTTGTAAGTAAATAAAAGTGTGATGATCATAATTATTAGAGCATTGTCCCATGTGAGGAAAGGATGATGGAGAATATGATTCCCCCACAAGTCGGGATGAGACTCCGGACAAAAAAAAAGAGGCCATAAAAAAGGAGAAGGCCCAAAAAAAAGAGAGAAAAAGAGAGAAGGGGCAATGCTACTATCCTTTTACCACACTTGTGCTTCAAAGTAGCACCATGATCTTCATGATAGAGAGTCTCCTATGTTGTCACTTTCGTATACTAGTGGGAATCTTTCATTACAGAACTTGGCTTGTATATTCCAATGATGGGCTTCCTCAAAATGCCCTAGGTCTTCGTGAGCAAGCGAGTTGGATGCACACCCACTTAGTTTCTTTTTGAGCTTTCATACACTTATAGCTCTAGTGCATCCGTTGCATGGCAATCCCTACTCACTCACATTGATATCTATTGATGGGCATCTCCATAGCCCGTTGATACGCCTAGTTGATGTGAGACTATCTTCTCCTTTTTGTCTTCTCCACAACCACCATTCTATTCCACCTATAGTGCTCATGTATTGCGTGAAGATTGAAAAAGTTTGAGAACATCAAAAGTATGAAACAATTGTTTGGCTTGTCATCGGGGTTGTGCATGATTTAAATATTTTGTGTGATGAAGATAGAGCATAGCCAGACTATATGATTTTGTAGGGATAGCTTTCTTTGGCCATGTTATTTTGAGAAGACATGATTACTTTGTTAGTATGCTTGAAGTATTATTATTTTTATGTCAACATTAAACTTTTGTCTTGAATCTTATGGATCTAAATATTCTTGCCACAATAGAGAAGATTACATTGATGAATATGTTAGGTAGCATTCCACATCAAAAATTCTGTTTTTATCATTTACCTACTCGAGGACGAGCAGGAATTAAGCTTGGGGATGCTTGATACGTCTCCAACGTATCTATAATTTTTTATTGTTCCATGCTATTATATTATCAACCTTGGATGTTTTATATGCATTTATATGCTATTTTATATGATTTTTGGGACTAACCTATTAACCTAGAGCCCAGTGCCAGTTTCTATTTTTTTCCTTGTTTTCGAGTTTTATAGAAAAGGAATACCAAACAGAGTCCAATTGACGTGCCAATTTTTGACGATTTTTTATGGACCAAAAGAAGACCCCGGAGTAAAAGAGTTGGGCCAGAACAGTCTCGGGCCGTACACGAGGGTGGGGGGAGCACCCACCCCCCCCCCCCCGGGCGCGTGGGCCTACCTCGTGGACGACTCGGGCACCTCCTTGACGTGAGACCTATGCCAAAACTTCCTATAAATACTGAAACCTTCAGAAAATAACCTAGATCGGGAGTTCCGCCGCCGCAAGCCTCTGTAGCCACCGAAAACCAATCTAGACCCATTCCGGCACCCTGCCGGAGGGTGGAATCCCTCTCCGGTGGCCATCTTCATCATCCCGGCGCTCTCCATGACGAGGAGGGAGTAGTTCACCCTCGGGGCTGAGGGTATGTACCAGTAGCTATGTGTTTGATCTCTCTCTCTCTCTCGTGTTCTTGATTCGGCACGATTTTGATGTATCGCGAGCTTTGCTATTATAGTTGGATCATATGATGTTTCTCCCCCTCTACTCTCTTGTGATGAATTGAGTTTTCCCTTTGAAGTTATCTTATCGGATTGAGTCTTTAAGGATTTGAGAACACTTGATGTATGTCTTGCATGTGCTTATCTGTGGTGACAATGGGATATCACGTGATCCACTTGATGTATGTTTTGGTGATCAACTTGCGAGTTCCGTGACCTCGTGAACTTATGCATAGGGGTTGGCACACGTTTTTGTCTTGACTCTCCGGTAGAAACTTTGGGGCACTCTTTGAAGTACTTTGTGTTGGTTGAATAGATGAATCTGAGATTGTGTGATGCATATCGTATAATCATACCCACGGATACTTGAGGTGACATTGGAGTATCTAGGTGACATTAGGGTTTTGGTTGATTTGTGTCTTAAGGTGTTATTCTAGTATGAACTCTATGATAGGTCGAACAAAAAGAATAGCTTCGTGTTATTTTACTACGGACTCTTGAATAGATCGATCAGAAAGAATAACTTTGAGGTGGTTTCGTACCCTACAATAATCTCTTCGTTTGTTCTCCGCTATTAGTTACTTTGGAGTGACTCTTTGTTGCATGTTGAGGGATTGTTATATGATCCAATTATGTTATTATTGTTGAGAGAACTTGCACTAGTGAAAGTATGAACCCTAGGCCTTGTTTCCTAGCATTGCAATACCGTTTTTGCTCTCTTTTATCATTAGTTACCTTGCTCTTTATATTTTCAGATTACAAAAACGTATATCTACCATCCATATTGCACTTCTATCACCATCTCTTCGCCGAACTAGTGCACCTATACAATTTACCATTGTATTGGGTGTGTTGGGGACACAAGAGACTCTTTGTTATTTGGTTGCAGGGTTGCTTGAGAGAGACCATCTTCATCCTACGCCTCCCACGGATTGATAAACCTTAGGTCATCCACTTGAGGGAAATTTGCTACTGTCCTTCAAACCTCTGCACTTGGAGGCCCAACAACGTCTACAAGAAGAAGGTTGTGTAGTAGACATCAACCTCTGACAGTACTTTGCCTACAAGATGGAGGAGAATAGCTCAACCAGTGAGCATGTGCTCAGATTGTCTGGGTACTACAATTGCTTGAATCAAGTGGGAGTTAATCTTCCAGATAAGATAGTAATTGACAAAGTTCTCTAGTCACTATCACCAAGTTACTAGAACTTAGTGATGAAGTATAATATGCAAGGGATGACGAAAGTAATTCCCAAGCTCTTCACGATGCTGAAATCGGCGAAGGTAGAAATCAAGAAAAGCATCAAGTGTTGATGGTTGACAAGACCACTAGTTTCAAGTAAAAGGGCAAGGGAAAGAAAGGGAACTTCAAAGAAGAATAGCAAGCAAGTTGCTGCTCCCATGAAAAAGCCCAAAGCTAGACCCAAGCCTGGAACTGAGTGCTTCTACTGCAAAGGAAATGGTCACTAGAAGTGGAACTGCCCTAGATACTTGGCGGATAAGAAGGATGGCAAAGTGAACAAATGTATATATTATATACATGTTATTGATGTGTACTTTACTAGTGTTTATAGCAACCCCGCAGTATTTGATACTGGTTCAGTTGCTAAGAGTAGTAACTCGAAACGGGAGTTGCAAAATAAACAGAGACTAGTTAAGGGTGAGGTGATGATGTGAGTTGGAAGTGAGTCCAAGGTTGATAAGATCACCATCGCACACTCCCTTTACCTTCGTGATTAGTGTTGAACCTAAAATAAATGTTATTTGGTCTTTGCATTGAGCATAATATGATTGGATCATGTTTATTGTAATAAGGTTATTCATTTAAGTCAAAGAATACTTGTTATTCTGTTTACATGAATAAAACCTTCTGAGGTCATACACCCAAGGTGAATGGTTTATTGAATCTCGATCGTAGTGATACACATATTCATAATATTAAAGGCAAAAGATGCAAAGTTAATAATGATAGTGCAACTTATATTTGGCACTGCCATTTAGGTCATATTGGTGTAAAGCGCATGAAGAAACTCCATGCTGATGGGCTTTTGGAATCACTTGATTATGAATCATTTGATGCTTGCGAACCATGCCTCGTGGGCAAGATGACTAAAACTCCGTTCTCCAGAACAATGGAGCAAGCAACTGACTTATTGGAAATAATACATACTTATGTATGCAATCCGATGAGTGTTGAGGCTTGCGACGGGTATCATTATTTTCTGACCTTCACATATGATTTGAGAAGATATGGGTATATCTACTTGATGAAACATAAGTCTGAAACATTTGAAAAGTTCAAAGAATTTCAGAGTGAAGTGGAAAATCATCGTAACAAGAAAATAAAATTTCTGCGATCTGACCGTGGAGGAGAATATTTGAGTTACGAGTTTCATCTTCATTTGAAACAATGCGGAATAGTTTCGCAACTCACGCCACCTGGAACACCGCAGCGTAATGGTGTGCCCGAATGTCATAACCGTACTTTATTAGATATGGTACGATCTATGATGTCTCTTACCGATTTACCACTATCGTTTTGGGGTTATGCATTAGAGACAGCTGCATTCACGTTAAATAGGGCACCATCTAAATCCGTTGAGACGACATCGTATGAACTATGGTTTGACAAGAAACCTAAGTTGTCGTTTCTTAAAAGTTTGGGATTGCGATGGTTATGTGAAAAAGTTTCAACCTGATAAGCTCAAAACCAAATCGGAGAAGTGCGTCCTCATAGGATACCCAAAAGAAAATGTTGGGTACACCTTCTATCATAGATCCAAAGGCAAAATCTTTGTTGCTAAGAATGGATCTTTTCTAGAGAAGGAGTTTCTCTCGAAAGAAGTGAGTGGTAGGAAAGTAGAACTTGACGAGGTAACTGTACCTACTCCCTTATTGGAAAGTAGTTCATCACAGAAATCAGTTCCAGTGATTCCTACACCAGTAAGTGAGGAAGCTAATGATGATGATCATGAAACTTCTGATCAAGTTACTACCGAACCTCGTAGGTCAACCAGAATACGTTCCGCACCAGAGTGGTACGGTAATCCTGTTCTGGAGGTCATGTTACTTGACCATGACGAACCTACGAACTATGAGGAAGCGATGATGAGCCCAGATTCCACGAAATGGCTTGAAGCCATGAAATCTGAGATGGGATCCATGTATTAGAACAAAGTATGGACTTTGATTGACTTGCCCGATGATCGGTGAGCCATTAAGAATAAATGGATCTTCAAGAGGAAGACGGACGCTGATAGTAGTGTTACTATCTACAAAGCTCGAATTGTTGCAAAATGTTTTCGACAAGATCAAGGTGTTGACTACGATGAGATTTTCTCACTTGTATCGATGCTTAAAAGTTTGTCCGAATCATGTTAGCAGTTGCCGCATTTTATGAAATCTGGCAAATGGATGTCAAAACTGCATTCCTTAATGGATTTCTTAAAGAAGCGTTGTATATGATGCAACCAGAATGTTTTGTCAATCCTAAAGGTGCTAACAAAGTGAGCAAGCTCCAGCGATCCATTTATGGACTCGTGCAAGCATCTCAGAGTTGGAATATATGCTTTGATAAAGTGATCAAAGCATATGGTTTTGTACAGACTTGCGGTGAAACCTGTATTTACAAGAAAGTGAGTGGGAGCACTACAACATTTTTGATAAGTATATGTGAATGACATATTGTTGATCAGAAATAATGTAGAATTTTCTGGAAAGCATAAAGGAGTGTTTGAAAGGAGTTTTTCAAAGAAAGACCTCGGTGAAGCTACTTACATATTGAGCATCAAGATCTGTAGAGATAGATCAAGACGCTTGATATATTTTCAATAAGTACATACCTTGACAAGATTTCGAAGTAGTTCAAAATAAAACAGTCAAAGAAGGAGTTCTTTCCTGTGTTGCAAGGTGTGAAGTTGAGTAAAGACTCAAAACCTGACCACGGCAGAAAATAGAAAGAGAATGAAAAGTCATTCCCTATGCCTCATTCATAGGTTCTATAAAATATGCTATGCTGTGTAACAGACCTATTGTGTACCTTACCATAAGTTTGGCAATAGGGTACAATAGTGATCCAGGAGTGGATCACTGGACAGCGGTCAAAAATTATCCTTAGTGGAATAAGGAAATGTTTCTCGGTTATGGAGAGGTGACAAAGAGTTCGTCGTAAAGAGTTACGTCGATGCAAGCTTTGATACCGATCTGGATGACTCTAAGTCTCGATACATATTGAAAGTGGGAGCAATTAGCTAGAGTAGCTCCGTGCAAAGCACTGTAGACATAGAAAATTTGCAAAATACATACGGCTCTGAATGTGGCAGACCCGTTGACTAAATTTCTCTCACAAGCAAAACATGATCACTCTTTGGGTGTTAATCACACAGCGATGTGAACTAGATTATCTACTCTAGTAAACCCTTTGGGTGTTAGTCACATGAAGATGTGAACTAATCACATAAAGATGTGAACTATTCGTGTTAAATCACATGACGATGTGAACTAGATTATTGACTCTAGTGCAAGTGGGATACTGAAGGAAATATGCCCTAGAGGTAATAATAAAGTTGTTATTTATATTTCCTTATATCATGATAAATGTTTATTATTCATGCTAGAATTGTGTTAACCGAAAACTTAGTACATGTGTGAATACATAAACAAACAGAGTGTCACTAGTATGCCTCTACTTGACTAACTCGTTAATCAAAGATGGTTAAGTTTCCTAGCCATGGAGAAAGAGTTGTCATTTGATAAGCGGGATCACATCATTAGAGAATGATGTGATAGAATTGACCCATCTGTTAGCTTAACACGATGATCGTTACAGTTTCATTGCTACTGCTTTCTTCATGACTTATACATGTTCCTCTAACTATGAGATTATGTAACTCCCGAATACCGGAGGAACACCTTGTGTGCTATCAAACGCCACAATGTGACTGGGTGATTATAAAGATGCTCTACATGTTGGGAATCGTAGCATAATTTAAAAAATTTCTACGCTCACCAAGATGCATCTATGGAGTCTACTAGCAACGAGGGGAAAGGAGTGCATCTACATACCCTTGTAGATCGCGAGCGGAAGAGTTCCAATGAACGTGGATGACGGAGTCGTACTCGCCGTGATCCAAATCACCGATGACCGAGTGCCGAACGGACGGCACCTCCGCGTTCAACACACGTACGGTGCAGCGATGTCTCCTCCTTCTTGATCCAGCAAGGGGAAGGAGAGGTTGATGGAGATCCAACAGCACGACGGTGTGGTGGTGGATGTAGCGGTTCTCAGGCAGGGCTTCGCCGAGCTTCTGCGCGAGAGAGAGAGAGGTGTTGCAAGGGAGGAGGGAGGCGCCCAAGGCTGTTGTGTGCTGCCCTCCCTCCCCCCTCCTTTATATAGGCCCCCTGGGGGGGGCGCCGGCCCTGGAGATCAGATCCAAAGGGGGGGCGGCGGCCAAGTGGGGGGGAAGGGGTGCCTTGCCCCCCAAGGCAAGGGGGAACCCCCCTAGGGTTCCCAACCCTAGGCGCATGGGGGGAGGACCAAGGGGGGCGCCCCAGCCCACTAAGGGCTGGTTCCCTTCCACTTTCAGCCCACGGGGCCCTCCGGGATAGGTGGCCCCACCTGGTGGAACCCCGGGACCCTTCCGGTGGTCCCGGTACAATACCGGTAACCCCCGAAACTTTCTCGGTGGCTGAAACTGGACTTCCTATATATAATTCTTCACCTCCGGACCATTCCGGAACCTCTCGTGACCTCCGGGATCTCATCCGGGACTCCGAACAACTTTCGGGTTTCCGCATACATATATCTCTACAACCCTAGCGTCACCGAACCTTAAGTGTGTAGACCCTACGGGTTCGGGAGACATGCAGACATGACCGAGACGCCTCTCTGGTCAATAACCAACAGCGGGATCTGGATACCCATGTTGGCTCCCACATGTTCCACGATGATCTCATCGGATGAACCACGGTGTCGAGGATTCAATCAATCCGTATGCAATTCCCTTTGTCAATCGGTATGTTACTTGCCCGAGATTCGATCGTCGGTATCCCAATACCTTGTTCAATCTCGTTACCGGCAAGTCTCTTTACTCGTACCGCAATGCATGATCCCGTGACTAACGCCTTAGTCACATTGAGCTCATTATGATGATGCATTACCGAGTGGGCCCAGAGATACCTCTCCGTCACACGGAGTGACAAATCCCAGTCTCGATCCGTGCCAACCCAACAGACACTTTCGGAGATACCCGTAGTGCACCTTTATAGTCACCCAGTTACGTTGTGACGTTTGGCACACCCAAAGCACTCCTACGGTATCCGGGAGTTGCACGATCTCATGGTCTAAGGAAAAGATACTTGACATTGGAAAAGCTCTAGCAAACGAAACTACACGATCTTTTATGCTATGCTTAGGATTGGGTCTTGTCCATCACATCATTCTCCTAATGATGTGATCCCGTTATCAATGACATCCAATGTCCATAGTCAGGAAACCATGACTATCTGTTGATCAACGAGCTAGTCAACTAGAGGCTTACTAGGGACACGTTGTGGTCTATGTATTCACACATGTATTACGATTTCCGGACAATACAATTATAGCATGAATAATAGACAATTACCATGAACAAAGAAATATAATAATAACCATTTATTATTGCCTCTAGGGCATATTTCCAACAGTCTCCCACTTGCACTAGAGTCAATAATCTAGTTACATTGTGATGAATCGAACACCCATTGCGTCCTGGTGTTGATCATGTTTTGCCCTAGGGAGAGGTTTAGTCAACGGATCTGCTACATTCAGGTCCGTGTGTACTTTACAAATATCTATGTCTCCATTTTGAACACTTTCACGAATGGAGTTGAAGCGACGCTTGATATGCCTGGTCTTCCTGTGAAACCTGGGCTCCTTCGCAAGGGCAATAGCTCCAGTGTTGTCACAGAAGAGAGTCATCGGGCCCGACGCATTGGGAATCACCCCTAGGTCGGTAATGAACTCCTTCATCCAGACTGCTTCCTGTGCTGCCTCCGAGGCTGCCATGTACTCCGCTTCACATGTAGATCCCGCCACGACGCTTTGCTTGCAACTGCACCAGCTTACTGCTCCTCCATTCAAAATATACACGTATCCGGTCTGTGACTTCGAGTCATCCAGATCTGTGTCGAAGCTAGCGTCGACGTAACCCTTTACGACGAGCTCTTCGTCACCTCCATAAACGAGAAACATATCCTTAGTCCTCTTCAGGTACTTCAGGATATTCTTGACCGCTGTCCAGTGTTCCTTGCCGGGATTACTTTGGTACCTTCCTACCAAACTTACGGCAAGGTTTACATCAGGTCTGGTACACAGCATGGCATACATAATAGACCCTATGGCCGAGGCATAGGGGATGACACTCATCTCTTCTATATCTTCTGCCGTGGTCGGGCATTGAGCCGTGCTCAATTGCACACCTTGCAATACAAGCAAGAACCCCTTCTTGGACTGATCCATATTGAACTTCTTCAATATCTTGTCAAGGTATGTACTTTGTGAAAGACCAATGAGGCGTCTTGATCTATCTCTATAGATCTTGATGCCTAATATATAAGCAGCTTCTCCAAGGTCCTTCATTGAAAAACACTTATTCAAATAGGCCTTTATACTTTCCAAGAATTCTATATCATTTCCCATCAATAGTATGTCATCCACATATAATATGAGAAATGCTACAGAGCTCCCACTCACTTTCTTGTAAACACAGGCTTCTCCATAAGTCTGTAAACCCAAACGCTTTGATCATCTCATCAAAGCGAATGTTCCAACTCCGAGATGATTGCACCAGCCCATAGATTGAGCGTTGGAGCTTGCATACTTTGTTAGCATTCTTAGGATCGACAAAACCTTCCGGCTGCATCATATACAACTCTTCCTTAAGGAAGCCGTTAAGGAATGCCGTTTTGACGTCCATCTGCCATATCTCATAATCATAGTATGCGGCAATTGCTAACATGATTCGGACGGACTTCAGCTTCGCTACGGGTGAGAAAGTCTCATCGTAGTCAACCCCTTGAACTTGTCGATAACCCTTAGCGACAAGTCGAGCTTTGTAGATGGTCACATTACCATCTGCGTCCGTCTTCTTCTTAAAGATCCATTTGTTTTCTATGGCTCGCCGCTCATCGGGCAAGTCAGTCAAAGTCCATACTTTGTTTTCATACATGGATTCTATCTCGGATTTCATGGCTTCTAGCCATTTGTCGGAATCCGGGCCCGCCATCGCTTCTTCATAGTTCGAAGGTTCACCGTTGTCTAACAACATGATTTCCAGGACAGGGTTGCCGTACCACTCTGGTGCGGAACGTGTCCTTGTGGACCTACGAAGTTCAGTAACTTGATCTGAAGCTTCATGATCATCATCATTAACTTCCTCCCCAGTCGGTGTAGGCACCACAGGAACATTTTCCCGCGCTGCGCTACTTTCCGGTTCGGAAGGGTGACTATCACCTCATCAAGTTCCACTTTCCTCCCACTCAATTCTTTCGAGAGAAACTCCTTCTCTAGAAAGGACCCGTTCTTGGCAACGAAGATCTTGCCTTCGGATCTGAGGTAGAAGGTATACCCAATAGTTTCCTTAGGGTATCCTATGAAGACGCATTTTTCCGATTTGGGTTCGAGCTTTTCAGGTTGAAGTTTCTTGACATAAGCATCGCATCCCCAAACTTTTAGAAACGACAGCTTAGGTTTCTTCCCAAACCATAATTCATACGGTGTCGTCTCAACGGATTTAGACGGTGCCCTATTTAAAGTGAATGCGGCAGTCTCTAAAGCATAACCCCAAAATGAGAGCGGTAAATCGGTAAGAGACATCATAGATCGCACCATATCCAATAGAGTGCGATTACGACGTTCGGACACACCATTTCTCTGAGGTGTTCCAGGCGGCGTGAGTTGTGAAACTATTCCACATTTCCTTAAGTGTGTACCAAATTCGTGACTTAAATATTCTCCACCACGATCTGATCGTAAGAATTTTATTTTCCTGTCACGTTGATTCTCGACTTCACTCTGAAATTCCTTGAACTTTTCAAAGGTTTCAGACTTGTGTTTCATTAGGTAGACATACCCATATCTACTTAAATCATCAGTGAGAGTGAGAACATAACGATATCCTCCGCGAGCCTCAACACTCATTGGACCGCACACATCGGTATGTATGATTTCCAATAAGTTGGTTGCTCGCTCCATTGTTCCGGAGAACGGAGTCTTGGTCATCTTACCCATGAGGCATGGTTCGCACGTGTCAAATGATTCGTAATCAAGAGACTCCAAAAGTCCATCTGCATGGAGCTTCTTCATGCGCTTGACACCAATGTGACCAAGGCGGCAGTGCCACAAGTATGTGGGACTATCGTTATCAACTTTACATCTTTTGGTATTCACACTATGAACATGTGTAACATCACGTTCGAGATTCATCAAAAATAAACCATTGACCAGCGGGGCATGACCATAAAACATATCTCTCAAATAAATAGAACAACCATTATTCTCAGATTTAAATGAGTAGCCATCTCGAATTAAACGAGATCCAGATACAATGTTCATGCTCAAAGCTGGCACTAAATAACAATTATTGAGGTTTAAAACTAATCCCGTGGGTAGATGCAGAGGTAGCGTGCCAACGGCGATCACATCGACCTTGGAACCATTCCCGACGCGCATCGTCACCTCGTCCTTTGCCAGTCTCCGTTTATTCCGTAGTTCCTGCTTTGAGTTACAAATATGAGCAACCGCACCGGTATCAAATACCCAGGAGCTACTACGAGTACTGGTAAGGTACACATCAATTACTTGTATATCACATATACCTTGGGTGTTGCCGGCCTTCTTCTTGTCCGCTAAATATTTGGGGCAGTTCCGCTTCTAGTGACCACTTCCCTTGCAATAAAAGCACTCAGTCTCGGGCTTGGGTCCATTCTTTGACTTCTTCCCGGTAACTGGTTTACCGGGCGCGGCAACTCCCTTGCCGTCCTTCTTGAAGTTCTTCTTACCCTTGCCCTTCTTGAACTTAGTGGCTTTATTCACCATCAACACTTGATGTTCTTTTCTGATCTCTACCTCAGCTGATTTCAACATTGAATATACCTCGGGAATGGTCTTTTCCATCCCCTGCATATTGTAGTTCATCACAAAGCTCTTGTAGCTTGGTGGAAGCGACTGGAGGATTCTGTCAATGACCGCGTCATCCGGGAGATTAACTCCCAGCTGAGACAAGCGGTCGTGCAACCCAGACATTCTGAGTATGTGCTCACTAACAGAACTGTTCTCCTCCATTTTACAGCTGAAGAACTTGTCGGAGACTTCATATCTCTCGACCCGGGCATGAGCTTGAAAAACCAGTTTCAGCTCCTCGAACATCTCATATGCTCCATGTTTCTCAAAATGCTTTTGGAGACCCGATTCTAAGCTGTAAAGCATGCCGCACTGAACGAGGGAGTAATCATCAGCACACTGCTGCCAAGCGTTCATAACGTCTTGGTTCTCAGGGATTGGTGCTTCACCTAGCGGTGCTTCTAAGACATAATCTTTCTTGGCTGCTATGAGGATGATCCTCAGGTTTCGGACCTAGTCCGTATAGTTGCTGCCATCATCTTTCAGCTTGGTTTTCTCTAGGAACGCGTTGAAATTGAGGACAACGTGGGCCATTTGATCTACAATACATAGTGTAAAGATTTTAGACTAAGTTCATGATAATTAAGTTCATATAATCAAATTATTTAATGAACTCCCACTCAGATAGACATCCCTCTAGTCATCTAAGTGAAACATGATCCGAGTCAACTAGGCCGTGTCCGATCATCACGTGAGACGGACTAGTCAAGATCGGTGAACATCTCCATGTTGATCGTATCTTCTATACGACTCATGCTCGACCTTTCGGTCCTCCGTGTTCCGAGGCCATGTCTGTACATGCTAGGCTCGTCAAGTCAACCTAAGTGTTTTGCGTGTGTTCCGAGGCCATGTCTGTACATGCTAGGCTCGTCAACACCCGTTGTATTCGAACGTTAGAATATATCACACCCGATCATCACGTGGTGCTTCGAAACAACGAACCTTCGCAACGGTGCACAGTTAGGGTGAACACTTTCTTGAAATTATTATAAGGGATCATCCTACTTGCTACCGTCGTTCTAAGCAAATAAGATGCAAAAACATGATAAACATCACATGCAATCAAATAGTGACATGATATGACCAATATCATCATGCTCCTTTGATCTCCATCTTCGGGGCACCATGATCATCTTTGTCACCGGCATGACACCATGATCTCCATCATCATGATCTCCATCATTGTGTCTTCATGAAGTCGTCACGCCAACGATTACTTCTACTTGTATGGCTAACGCGTTTAGCAACAAAGTAAAGTAAATTACATGGCGTTATTCAATGACACGCAGGTCATGCAAAATAATAAAGACAACTCCTATGGCTCATGCCGGTTGTCATACTCATCGACATGCAAGTCGTGATTCCTATTACAAGAATATGATCAATCTCATACATCACATATATCATTCATCACATCTTCTGGCCATATCACATCACATAGCACTTGCTGCAAAAACAAGTTAGACGTCCTCTAATTGTTGTTGCAAGTTTTTACGTGGTTTGTAGGTTTCTTGCAAGAACGTTTTCTTACCTACGTATGACCACAACGTGATTTGCCAATTTCTATTTACCCTTCATAAGGACCCTTTTCATCGTATCCGTTCCGACTAAAGTAGGAGAGACAGACACCCGCTAGCCACCTTATGCAACTAGTGCATGTCAGTCGGTGGAACCTGTCTCACGTAAGGGTACGTGTAAGGTCGGTCCGGGCCGCTTCATCCTACAATGCCGCCGAAACAAGAAACGACTAGTAGCGGCAAGAAGAATTGACAAACTCAACGCCCACAACTTCTTTGTGTTCTACTCGTGCATAGTAACTACGCATAAACCTGGCTCTGATACCACTGTTGGGAATCGTAGCATAATTTAAAATTTTTCTACGCTCACCAAGATGCATCTATGGAGTCTACTAGCAACGAGGGGAAAGGAGTGCATCTACATACCCTTGTAGATCGCGAGCGGAAGCGTTCCAATGAACGTGGATGACGGAGTCGTACTCACCGTGACCCAAATCACCGATGACCGAGTGCCGAACGGACGGCACCTCCGCGTTCAACACACGTACGGTGCAGCGACGTCTCCTCCTTCTTGATCCAGCAAGGGGAAGGAGAGGTTGATGGAGATCCAACAGCACGACGGTGTGGTGGTGGATGTAGCGGTTCTCAGGCAGGGCTTCGCCGAGCTTCTGCGCGAGAGAGAGAGGTGTTGCAAGGGAGGAGGGAGGCGCCCAAGGCTATTGTGTGCTGCCCTCCCTCCCCCCTCCTTTATATAGGCCCCCTGGGGGGCGCCGGCCCTGGAGATCAGATCCAAAGGGGGGGCGGTGGCCAAGTGGGGGGGAAGGGGTGCCTTGCCCCCCAAGGCAAGGGGGAACCCCCTAGGGTTCCCAACCCTAGGCGCATGGGGGGAGGCCCAAGGGGGGCGCCCCAGCCCACTAAGGGCTGGTTCCCTTCCACTTTCAGCCCACGGGGCCCTCCGGGATAGGTGGCCCCACCCGGTGGACCCCCGGGACCCTTCCAGTGGTCCCGGTACAATACCGGTAACCCCCGAAACTTTCCCGGTGGCTGAAACTGGACTTCCTATATATAATTCTTCACCTCCGGTCCGGAAACCTCTCGTGACGTCCGGGATCTCATCCGGGACTCCGAACAACTTTCGGGTTTCCACATACATATATCTCTACAACCCTAGCGTCACCGAACCTTAAGTGTGTAGACCCTACGGGTTCGGGAGACATGCAGACATGACCGAGACGCCTCTCTGGTCAATAACCAACAGCGGGATCTGGATACCCATGTTGGCTCCCACATGTTCCATGATGATCTCATCGGATGAACCACGGTGTCGAGGATTCAATCAATCCGTATGCAATTCCCTTTGTCAATCGGTATGTTACTTGCCCGAGATTCGATCGTCGGTATCCCAATACCTTGTTCAATCTCGTTACCGGCAAGTCTCTTTACTCGTACCGCAATGCATGATCCCGTGACTAACGCCTTAGTCACATTGAGCTCATTATGATGATGCATTACCGAGTGGGCCCAGAGATACCTCTCCGTCACACGGAGTGACAAATCCCAGTCTCGATCCGTGCCAACCCAACAGACACTTTCGGAAATACCCGTAGTGCACCTTTATAGTCACCCAGATACGTTGTGACGTTTGGCACACCCAAAGCACTCCTACGGTATCCGGGAGTTGCACGATCTCATGGTCTAAGGAAAAGATACTTGATATTGGAAAAGCTCTAGCAAACGAAACTACACGATCTTTTATGCTATGCTTAGGATTAGGTCTTGTCCATCACATCATTCTCCTAATGATGTGATCCCGTTATCAATGACATCCAATGTCCATAGTCAGGAAACCATGACTATCTGTTGATCAACGAGCTAGTCAACTAGAGGCTTACTAGGGACACTTTGTGGTCTATGTATTCACACATGTATTACGGTTTCCGGACAATACAATTATAGCATGAATAATAGACAATTACCATGAACAAAGAAATATAATAATAACCATTTATTATTGCCTCTAGGGCATATTTCCAACACTACAGGTATCTCCGATGGTGTTTGTTGAGTTGGCATAGATCAAGATTATGATTTGTCACTCCGAGTATCGGAGAGGTATCTTTGGGCCCTCTCGGTAATGCACATCACTATAAGCCTTGCAAGCAATGTGACTAATGAGTTAGTTACGGGATGATGCATTACGGAACAAGTAAAGAGACTTGCCGGTAACGAGATTGAACCAGGTATTGAGATACTGACGATCGAATCTCGGGCAAGTAACATACCGATGACAAAGAGAACAACGTATATCATTATACGGTTTGACCGATAAAGATCTTCGTAGAATATGTAGGAACCAATATGAGCATCCAGGTTCCGCTATTGTTTATTGACTGGAGATGAGTCTCGGTCATGTCTACATAGTTCTCGAACCCGTAGGGTCCGCACGCTTAACGTTCTGTGACGATTTGTATTATGAGTTATGTGATTTGATGACCGAAGTTTTTCGGAGTCCCGGGTGAGATCGGGGACATGACGAGGAGTCTCGAAATGGTCGAGACGTAAAGATCGATATATTGGAAGGCTATATTCGGACATCGGAAAGGTTCCGAGTGATTCGTGTATTTTTCGGAGTACCAGAGAGTTACGGGAATTCGTATTGGGCCTTAATGGGCCATACGGGAAAGGAAAGAAAGGCCTCAAGGGTGGCCGCGCCCCTTCCCCATGGACTGGTCCGAATTGGACTAGGGAAAGGGGGCGCCCCCTTCCGTCCTTCTCCTTCTCCCTTCCCTTTTCCCTATTCCATGTGGGAGGTGCAATCCTACTAGGACTAGGGAGTCCTAGTGGGACTCCACACTTTGGGCGCGCCCTATGAGGGCAGGCCTCCTCCTCCCTCCATCCTTTATATACGTGGCCAGGGGGCACCCCATAGACACACAAGTTGATTGTTTCCAGCCGTGTGCGGTGCCCCCCTCCACCATAATCCACCTCGGTCATATCGTAGCAGTGCTTCAGCGAAGCCCTGTTCCGGTAGCATCATCATCACCGTCATCACGACGTCGTGCTGACGAAACTCTCCCTCGACATTCTGCTGGATCGTGAGTTCATGGGACGTCACCAAGCTGAACGTGTGCAGATCGCGGAGGTGTCGTACTTTCGGTACTAGGATCGGTCGATCGTGAAGACGTACGACTACATCAACCGCGTTGTCATAACGCTTCCGCTTACGGTCTACGAGGGTACGTAGACGATACTCTCCCTTCTCGTTGCTATGCATCACCATGATCTTGCGTGTGCGTAGAATTTTTTTGAAATTACTGCGTTCCCCAACAGAAGAAACTTTCTAGTGTTAATTATTTGCATCCCTAATTAATTAATTAATTGCATTAATGACTCGATTTCATAATTGATTTGTCGCACAAAAATCCCTACTTAAATAGACTTAATTAACTGCATGCATAATTAATTGTCTGGCTAATTAATTACATTAATGGCTTGATTTTCAAATTGATTCGTTGCTTGTTTCCAAATCTTCTTTTGTATTTTTTTTCATGTGAGACAAGGGAGGTGGGTTTTCTTGTGCGTGTGGGAAGATGAGAGGGGATGGGTTTCTTTGTAGGGGGTCAACGGGAGGAGATCGAGTTGGACGTACCACGTCTAATCCACAACGCCACTTCAATAGTAGAGATACGGTTGGAAAAACTTTCTACTATATTAATTATCCACATCCCTAATTAAGTGACTGACTAATCAATTGTTGCATTAATGACTTGATTTTCATAATTGATTTGACACAGATAAAATCCCTACTTATACGGACTTAATTAATTACATGTGTAATTAATTATCTAGCTAATTAATTGCATTAATGACTTGATTTCCAAATTGATTCGATGCTTAGTTTTCAAATTGTTTTACATTAATAACTGATATACAAATTAATTCGTTGATAATTTTCGTGATTAACGTGATCCTTATGTACAAATAATGATATTCTAATAATTAACGTGATCATTTCATTACACACCAGATTATACTTTTCATTATTAACATGATACTCATGTCCAAAAAGTAATACTCTCCATAATTAAAGTGATCATACTATTAAACGCTCAATAGTACTTTGCATAATTAACATGATCCTACCGCCAAGTACTGATACTCTTCATAATTAATGTGATCCTTCCGTCCAAAGAATGATACTCTTCATAATTAATGTGATCCTCTCATTCAAGTGCTCGATTATACTTTCTAAATTAACTGGTATGGCTAATTAATTGCATCCAGCCGTGGGCAAGGCAAAAATTGCACAAAAGATAACTAACACGATTTTTGGGCATCAATGACTGCATGTAAACGAACGAAACGACCTATGGACTCCCCCTTTAGGAGCATAGATGACTTCTAATTTATTTTCTATTTTTAAATTTGTGAAAAAATTAACTCAGAAATACCTATTTAAATATTGAAATTGTTCCAATATGGGACATAATTTAAATTCATGTAAAAATCAAGTTCAGAAACATTTTTTTGAGTTCATGAACATTATTTTGAATTTGCAAAGAATTTTTTCAAACCACGACATTTTTTAAATTCCTAAACAATTTTGGATTAGTGAACTTTTTCAAATTTGCGAATATTTTTTGGATCATGAACATTTTTTCAAATTCATTACCTGAATTTGCAAATATTTTAGCCACCGTGAATTTATTTTGAAATTGTGAACAGTATGATCTTTTTTGAATTCACAAACAAGTTTTGAATGTCCATGCAGTGCTAAAAAATTATGAACATTTTCAAATCCGTGAACATGTTTTGAATTCATTAATATTTTTTAAACACATGAATATATTTGGAATTCAGGAACATTGTTTATATTTGGCAACATTTTTCAAATTCACAAATAGTTTTTGAAATTGCAGATTTTTTTTTAAATCAGGGTTTTGCAATGCAGCATTTTTTAATTGACAAAATGCTTTTGAAATAGCAAGCATTTTCTCAAATTCTCAAATATTTTTTGAATTTGGAACATTTTTTAAATTCATGCATATTTTCAAACGCATTGTGTTTTTTCAATTAGTGAATATGTTTCTGAATTCATGAACATTTATTGAATTCGTAATCATTTTAAAATTTTGATTTGTTTGAAATTGCAAAAAAAAATTGAATTCATGATTTTTTTCCAGATTTGTGGAAATTTTAAATTTTCAAATATTTCCCTAAATTGGAGTATAAAACAGTCAAATGAGTAGAGAAATGAAGAATCAGGCATGGAAAGAAAAGAAATAGTGTGAAAGAAATATTTTTTTAAAACCAGTGGGAAAGTTATCACTGGAGAAAGGAGGGTCGAATCAGTACAGCGAACGAGTCGAGCGAAAAAAAGGTGAACGAGAAAAATGGGCCAGCCCAACACCTGCGCGCGCACGCAACAGGAGCACTCCCGTAAAACTCCGCCGTAAGTTAGCTAGCACTTTTGTGTTCCGGGCTGCCTGGCCCGCGTACGCCTGCTGATCTTTTCATTAGGCCCTGTCCACCCTTTCTCTCCCCCCTCCGGCTCCGCCAACGCCGCCGTCGGCCAACGCCGAGTCAGGGGGACCGCCATCGCCTCCGCCGCGAAGCGTGCTTCCGTGCACAAGCTCTCCAAGGAGGAGTTCTGGGCCTTGGCTGAGAAGATCCGGTCGACGGACGCGGCGGCGGCCGTGGAAATGCGCGAGTCGTATGTCGCCACAGATGGATGAGGGGCAGGTTGATAGGTGGGCTCTTTGGCAGTACTAACAAAGTCCGTCATATACTCGTACTTCGGACATTGTAAGCTGTTTGAATTGCTTTTAAGAGATTTTTTTTTCCTTTTTTAGATAAAAATTTCCTCTTATGACTAGGGATTGTGGAGGAAAAGAGTTCCATGCGATGCCATGCCATGGTTTAGCAGTTGGGCTGTGGACGGCGATCACAGCTCACAAGACTCTTTGCAGGCTGAAGACTTGTCTTCTGAAGTCAGGTAGGAACCATTAAACAAGTGCCAACTAAGCCTTAACTCTGCTCTACATTTCAACAAATGCAGAGAACGTTGTATTACAATCACAGTAGGATCTTTATCATCAATCTAGCATTATATCTAGCCAGTGAAAGTTTTAAACTGGAGCAACATTGCAAAAACTCATTTTACAAGTCAGGTAAGGAATCACTAAATAAGCGTCAACTAGGCCTTAGCTCTGCTCAACAATTTTTAAAAGACCGCGTTGCAAACTTGGTAAGATGTTTATTATCACCCTCGCACTATGTCTAGTGAAAGTTTAAAGTCCGACCAGCATAGCAAAAGTCCGCATCATTCTGGAAGATTGGAACCTTGAGATGCATATTGCTTATGCCAATCAATAACCTTAGCATCCACTGAATGCTTAATTTATTTCTAACGCCGTATTTGATTGGACAAGGAACAGAGAAACCGAGAGAAGCCCGATCTGGAGATCGTCGGAATCAAGAGAATCATTCGCGGTATACCAGGTGTGGAGAGGAGCGCTCTGTGTTTTATGTGTAAAAACACATCATGGACACCAGGCTAGACTTCCAATAAAGGTTTACCAGTTTCAAACACCCATGCACGTTTAAAACTAACAGCTACACACACCATCTATCCTGATTTTTACAAGAGCTTTACTTCCCGTTACGAGTTTCTTAACAGGTAAATACCCTACGCATCTACTTAAAAATTTCAAGCTGTCAGTTCAAAAAAGAAAATCCAAGCTGTGAGATCAATGCTTATCTGAAATGCAAAAACACAGATTGTGCAATTGTACAAAAGACACAGCAGGTTGTAGATAGATTGTGCAAGCGAAAATAGCAGATTGCTCACTCGGAGACTAAAGACCTGCAAATGTCAAAACACCGAATTTCGTCTCTTGGATTACACTTTGTGATCTAAGCCCTGAAAATGTCAAAACCGAAGTTCTCTTTTATTGTTTTAGCAGTAGATGGGGTTTTCTTCTCTGCAGATGCTTTCTTCTTGGCCTCTTTACCATCTGCCCTCTTCATCGCAGCTGCTAGCTTCCTTGCTCCTTTCTTCGCGGCAGCTGCCTTCTTCCTTGCTTCAGCCTCTGCAGCCTTCATTTTTGCAGCTTCTTCCTTCCTATCAAGTGTCTCTGCAGCTGTCTTTTTTGCACCTTTTTTGACTTTACTCTGGAAGGGCAACACTAGCTTCGAGGGCCTCTTTCCCGACTGCTTGCGAGTTACACATGGTTTATCATTATGTAACACAGCAACATGTACTGCGTTGGTTGATTTGTGACAGGATAGCGAAGAGGTTTTGCTCTTCCGAGCTCGGCCGTGTGTCTGATAGGAAGAAGCTTTGGCAGGCTGAAAGAATGACATTCCAAATAGAAACTGAAGTCGCAAGCAAAAAATTATAAAGCATGAATGGTTACGAGAAATTTACCTCGGTAGCAGCAGGCTCCGAAATCTTTGACTTGCTGGTTTGGCGATGACAATGTAGAGCCCTAGCCCTAGCAGCAACTGTTTTTGAGCTTCGCGCCAATGTTTGATGTTCCTGGCATACCTGACATTACCATAAATTACTAACAAATGATTTTACACATTGAGCAAAACATATACTCCAGGCTGCACGTTGAGAGGATTCATCGTGGTTTAGAGTAGCAATTACGTATACAATGGTGCAACTGAGAGCTGAAAGAAGGGGTCAAGGCGTGCGCCACTGACCCACACGCATACTGAGGGTAAAGCCTCCAAGAACCACACCTCTAGGGAGGTAGCGACATCATCGATGGGGTTGTGGTCCTCAGATCCAGCTCCGAATTGGCAAGCTGGATCTGGGTTTTCAGTTTTTCACCCAGAGGGGACTAGACCACAAGGCAAGGCATTGATAAGGTCGGTCAGGGCTTTCGCCTGGAGCCGCATGGTCACAACTCACCAGTCACGCTAAGGTTCATTATACTACAGGTATAACGAACCTGATATTAGGACAGTGAGCCAGTGAGGTGCTAGTCCTGCAGCTCTAAGCTGCTGACCAGCCAGCCAATGTCGTGTAGGATCTCCCAATGAACGTGGATTCAGTTCATGATTCAGCCAGCCAGCCCGGTATAGTGACCCATATTACAGCCAGTGCACCCTCATCTGACTGTAATATGGATTCAGTGAACACATACTCTGGGAGATCAATTGATTCGACATATTGGACGCAATGACAATTAGATTAGTGTAGTGAAAATAATACATCTTACACAGATACCTGGGTTTGAATTTCACCAGCAGGAGAGAACTGGGCATCGCTCAGTAGGCGAGAGGCAAACGTGCTCCCCCAGACCGCCCGGGTCTGATTGTCGGCCTCCCCTGTAGTTTCTTCCAAATGAAATGCCACAGATCCTTGACTCAATGGTCGAATAAGTTCAGCACCATATTGTCCTAGATCCAGGTCCCAGTCTATATCATCATAATCCGTTTCTACGCCGTCGTATAGAGCTACTCTTGGATCATTCTGAAGTCTAAGCATCAAGTCATCAAAAGGGATACATGCACCTGAAACTACATGCTGATCTGCAGGCATAGCTTCAACACAGAACAGAGCAGTTACTTAAATACTGGGAAGGATAACACCGCAAGCAGCGGCTAAACAATGAAAAACATGTGTAGTAAAATTAGAAGTGCTATACAAAAGCTGCATCAAAGACAAAACAAATACGAGATGAGTAAATCTTAGATACCAGCTTCGCGTGCAGATATGTCTCTAGCCTCTTCTTCTTCGCACCTATCATCATCAATATTTGCTTCATGCCTCGTCATCTCAGCTTGAAAAATTAATATACAATGCAATACGAGACGTTAAAAAGCATAAAAACACTGACAATATTAATAAAGGTATGTACTATACAGATCTCGTTGCAACTAACTGGACATCAAATTCAACACTTTCAGATAACACTGGGTAAATAGTAGTACCTCCTGTCTCCAATGTCTCAACAGTCTGGCAGAATTGTCCCGACGGAGGTAAATGCTTGAGATTTGCAGGTACCTCCTTACTAACATTGGCGTCACCAGATGATCCACCATGAACTGAAGCATGGTTGTCAAGATCATCCATGCAGGTGGCAACAGTAGGCAGCGCGGAAGGTGGATTAGCTACAGAACAAAAGTTAATAGAAATGTGATCAAAATTAACATAGAAAGAATAAGATGAACATCCAATCACCTTGATTCCTGTCAGGTAGGATTGTGGCATCATCCACTTTGTCTGCTCTGAAACCCCATAGCTCATCAACATGCTCTAAAATACAAATACAAATGTAACTATAGTAATGTGCTAACACAGCATACAGAACAAAAAAGCTTAATTATTAATCTAATGGTACCTAGCTGTGACGCAAGACGATCGTAATCTCCTTGCAAAATATGCGTGAGAGAAATATTAGCAGTGGCATCCTGCTGACCCAGAGCACTCAATGGGTCAAATGCAGCAGCCTGAAGACCGCCGGCAACAGTTTCTGATGTACCCATCTCCAGGGACATAAAACTGCCTTGCACTTGGTCTTTGGTCAGCGGCAACACTTCCTCGGTTGGACCAGAACCCTCTATTTGTGTAGATGTTATGACAGCTGAAATTACATGCTGATCTGCAGGCATAGCTTCAACACAAATGGAGCAGTTACTTAAATACTGATGCACAGACAATAATGCTCCCAGCACCTAAAATTAGAAATGTAAAACAAATATGAGAGCAGTGAGTAAAATCTTAGATACCAGCCTCCCGTGCAGCTATCTCTCTAGCCTCTTTAGCTTTGCGCCTATCATCAATATTTGCTTCTTCCATCACCTCAGCTTGAAAAAGATAATAGGCAATGCAAAATGAGTCGTTAATAACATTAAAACATAAACTAGAGTAATGAAATGATGTTTCGTACAGATACAATACCAACATCTACGTCCAGTTCCATCAAATTCAGAACATTCAGATAACTAGGGTAAGTGTAGTACCTCCTGCCTCTAATGTCTCAACAGTCCGGCAGGGTTGTCGGGGCGGAGATAGATGCTCAAAATTTGCAGGTACCTTCTTACTAAGATTGGCATCACCAGATGATTCATCATGAACTGAAGCACAGTCGACAAGATCATCTGTCAGAACAGGAACAGTAGGCGATGGGGCTAAAGAAATAAGAAACGGTTAAATAGAAACGTAGGCAAGAAACATACAATAATCTTGATTCTTGTCAGGTACTCCCTCCGTCCAAAAAAGCTTGTCCCTCAAATGGATGTATCTAGCACTACTTGTCCCTCAAATGAATGTATCTAGCATCAAGTTAGTGCTAGATACATCCATTTGAGGGACAAGCTTTTTCGAACGGAGGGAGTATGATTGACTCATCAATAACAGAAAAAAATAATATAATTGTAGTAATGTGCTAACGCAGCATAGAGGACAAAAATTGCTTAATAATTAAATATAACAGTACCTAGTTGTGACGCCAGACGACTATCGTTATCACCTTGCACAATTTGCGTGAGAGAAATATTAACGTTGGCATCATGCTGACCCTGAGGACACATTGGGTCAAATGCAGCAGCCTGACGACCGTTGCAAACAGTTTCTGATGTACCCATCTCCAGAGACGTAAAATCGTGTTGCACTCGGTCTTCGGTCAGCGGCAAGACTTCCTCGGTTGGCTCATCATTCTCCATTTGAGTAGATGGTGCAGGTACAGAAGCTGATGAAGTCGGTATGCTCGATGGTCGAATAGGAGAGGGAGTATGTGGGTCTGCAGGTTGCATCATCTCTCGAAGCTCATGCACCACCCTGGTGTGTGCAAGTTGGATTACCTTACACACATCATCATCACATCTTTGGACAGCAGCAATCACAGCATACTTTCTAGATTGAGTCAAGCCAGTCAAAAGAGTCAGCCAGTTGTTGACGCAAGCTAGGCACAAAATTTATATGAGACTGAGTATCCTCGAAATAGCAGGTACCCTCCCTCGACCTAAGCTGATAACAGTAAAAACATAGTGATGTCATTTGAAATCTGAGATTATAATGAACAATATATCGATTATTGTATGGTTCGAAGAGAGGACACACCGCAAGTTTACCATATGTTTCGAGGCCGTTCAGACCCTTCCACCTATCCTCATTCAATATCCCCAGTATAGTGCCAGTGGTGAAGTGTGCAATGCGTGGGATTTCAATAGCATCAAGGCGATTCAAACTGAATAGATTGTCCAAATAAAAAACCTACAAAAATAGCATGTCAACATTATAAAGAACTGAAATGCAGATCATGTCCTTTGATTAAAACAGAAGAAAAAAAGTGACAAAACAGGGCGATGAATTACAATATAAAAGAGGGTATAACTACTGATGGACAGGGTTCCTCCAGCCAATTTCTTGGACTTCCAGGCAACAATAGCATCACGAAGGTCGTCAACAAGGACCTTGCAACAATCAACATTTGGGAGATTACCCAAGTCAGAAGTCCAGGCGGCATCCCTCCCTGTAATATATGTTGCTGTCGTGGGGAATAGGAGACGATTGAACACAATTAGAATGAAGCATCTTATCGTCAATTCGTCCTCACCCTTGAGTTTGATGCGTTCGTACAAGACATCGTAAGTAATTTTCTTTTTCTTACGGACACCGAGTAGTTCCTTAAGCTTCAAAAGTTCTTCTCTTCTTTGTGCATAGGAGAAAACAGGTGGGTCTCTGCCGCCAATCGGTATGCCAAGGACACAATGCACAGCATGGGGTGTGATCTTAAGACCACCTTGCGTGCCAACTTCGATCACAAGGGAAAATGCGCTTGTATTATCCAGCAGAAACATTGGTAGGTTCCTTGTCTCGAGCGCATTAATACTCAATTTGAGCACCTCCCCGAAACCCAGCTGCTTGATTATATTCTTCTGGCCATCTGTTAAAATCTTAACAGCTGAAACAATTAAGTTTGGAGTGCACCTTATGGTGGGAGACCTCTTGGAGACCTTCTTAGGCTGCAAATATTATAATTATGTAAATGCAGCATACTGTCGGATAATTAAGAATAGTACTAATATAATTCGAAGTATATATGACCAAAAGAGAGACACTGATTGGCACTTTGGCAGCATTGTCTAGATAACAACTAGCATCAGATGGATACTATCAGCAAGGAACTATTAGTGAGAAGTATTTATGCTATCAATAGACTGCACTGCATGGGATTAACATAAATTACCTTGGCAACTTTTGCTTTACAGCTATTCCTCTTGGAGCGCGTAGTCTGTTGTGCAACGCGGGAAACTGTCGGGTCAATAGAAACACCATCGCCATTTCGGTCTCCCCTGGGGATGGGTCCAAAGGAGCGGGAGCCTTCCTCTTGCGCACCCGAGGTTTCGACTTTGAAGAACCAGCTGATGCAGAAGGTGGTTCCTCTGCAGATGCAGGCGGGGCAGTATGTAAAGAACAGGCTGCGGCATTACCAAGAGCACGATCAGCTGCTCCGCCTTCAATCTGAACTGTGGGTGCCATGCCCATCGTTTCAGGGGGCGCCAAAGCAAGCGTGATACTGAAGGTGATGCCCTGAGCCTGAGCGAGAGGACCCTCAAAACTGTAGGTTGCATTGTTCAGGCTGTCCTGGATAGTAAGCCTGCGAAACTTAACGTCCATACCTTCATAGCAGAGCCCCTAAAAAGTGTGGAATGAAATTGCAACATATTTGTCTGCCAAGTCAAATTACTATGTGAAGAAACGTGTGGAGTACGGAGTAGATAATAGCTCGACATAACAAGTATACTAATTCTGAGATGGGCACACAGATGTTTGGATCTTGAAAAAGAAACCCTATATTGAACGTGACGCAACTGCAGAAATGGGCACACCAGATTTTACAAAATCTGAGACGGTAAAGAGTACTAGTACGATCGAGCTGACTTACCCGAGCAGAAAAAGGGGGCGAGATCTGATCGAGCTGTCGGGGACGGGGAGGCTTCGCCGCCGGGAAGGACGAACCGAGCAGCCGGCAGATCGACGAGATGAGGGAGAGAAAAGGGGTATCGGAATTAACGAGAAGGGCAAGGAACGGGCAGCAACAGCGGTAAGTAGCCACCAGCGGGTAACTTTTTTGGGGCGTGACACGTATACGCCTTGGTTGAGACACACGATACCCTCTATCAGCTGCACGCATGACTTGGTCGAGACACGTATTCTTCTCCCCTTATCTCCGTCGGCGAGCTCACGTGTAACTTCTTTTCTAAATTTGCCAACACTTTATTGATCTATGTGAATGTTTAAAAGAATACTGGGTCATGAGGATAGATAAGTCACAATAAATTTGCCAACATTTTATTGATCTATGTGAATGTTTAAAAGAATACTGGGTCATGAGGATAGATAAGTCACAAGAGACGACCCTAATAAGCATATCCAAGTGTTTGGCAAAATTATGAGCTCACGTAAACCTGATCAACCAGCTAAGAGTCCGACCTAATTAAAGCCCGACCTGAAGCTTGAAAATGTTTCTTTTCCCGAGCCCAAAAGCCCGGCACAAATGCTTATTTCAGTGCGTGCACGTGTAAGCCAGACCTAAAAAGTTGTAGTAAAACGGAAGCCTGAACCAGGCGAGAATCTTTCAGGCTACAAAATGAAGCCCGAGCGTAACCCAAAGCAAGCCCGACTTGGTCCGGCCCAGTTTTTTTGTCGGGGCTATACCCTTGATCAGATTTAAACTTGTGGATTAATCTAAAAAAATATTAAACTTGTGGATTCGTCTGCCGCTTCGGGGGTCGGCGTTGGGGAGAGGAATCCGGATGGCTCGGCTCCGTCTAACTAGATACGTTAGAGTTTTAGTCCTCTTAGTGGCAACGCCCACGCGGATGACGATGCTTCATTTTCAAAGTGAGCCTTCTCGGCTCCGATCCTCCTCAAGCTCGTCTGTTGAGACGGCGCAAAGCTCCGGTGTAGATTCATGTCGGCTCCTTGGGGCGGGTAGGTTAGGTTTTTTGTCGTGCACACACAACGACGATATTTGGCGCAATGTACTTCGAATATATAGAAACCCAATGTGGACCAGAAGACGTTGGCAATTGTGATCTGCATAAAAATTCGTCACCTAGAGAACAAAACGCGGGAGACCACTGCGGGAGAACAAAACGCATGTAAAACCCCTCAGTTCTGATCAAACGGGGTTGGAAAACTACGGTGACGTTGCACACCACTGCATAGTATAGTGTGCCGGTCTTTGATATGACGTTCATGAGACACAGTCTCATGAACTTTATATCCCTCGAAGTTGTACAACATAGGCATAGCGGGTCCAAATACAACTTATATTATTACAAACCATGTTCAACAAGATTCAAACTAATGGTACCGAAAGACATAGTACCACTATGATATTACGATTCTTAATTGGTCTCGTCTGCTGATGCAGTAACCGCTCTCATTACTACCCTAGTTTAAGTATGTTGTTTCAATCCCTTCTATCCATAGCCTTCACCATAAGCAACAACATAGTCGACTCCTTCAACTCCACCAAACAAGTCTTGCTTCTCGTAAAAGTACTCTCTAGTTGTGTTGGAATCTTTTGGCATCTCCTCCAAATGTTCAGATTCTAAAGAGTAGAATACAAAGGGATAAGTATAGATGGTACTCAACAAGTTCATAGATATTGTGAGTGGACGATGTCCCGCAAGTGCACATGGCTTTGTAGCAATATTGTGATAAGTAAGGTTTATCAATCCCCGCAGTTGCATCGTCATTTACGCAACTACGCTCATCCAACCCGGAATTTGGAAATAGTTCAGTAAAGTCGGGTGCTAGGGGGAACAACAAAAGATGGGAATTAAACTAAGTACTAGAGCAAACCAAAAATAAATACTAAACTAAGCTAAGGAAATTAACTAGGGAGAATTACTGTGATGTTTTAGATGAGTACGCTGGTGTCTAGGTATGGTTTCGTTCTGCTTTGGTGTTGAATGGAGTTAAGCTGAGTCAGTACCTTGCATTATAGGATATGAAAATTGATCAATGGTGGGTGGTCTCTCACATAACATTCTCTCAAGCAGCGCCATATTGAGACAACTCAATCGTCCCTCTTCCCATTCCATACCAGCGGCGGTAACACAAAGACATTAATGTCACGAGGACCGTACTGAAGGCAATAGTTCTATGGGCAAACATTACTCCTATATAAGGTGTGTTCCCCTCAAGATATCAATGGCTGTCACTAGGAAGTCTATCGGATCACACAACTACCTATCAACTTCATGTGTGGCCTAGGGAGTTGGATGTATCCAACTACACTGATGGATCAAATATGTCCAGTCACTAAATTACTGTAAAGGTAAATAATCAACACGAAGAAGACACACATGAATAGACGACCCATATCAAATAACCACTTATTAGTTGACCAACTCATAGCCAAAAATTACTCAAATAACAGTACATATAAAAGGGGTTCAAGAGTTGTTATAATCCATCGCGGATATCGTGATGGGGATCCATCGCGGATACCGTGATGGGGGAGAAGAAGGGGTGTTGGTGAGCAATGGAAACTTTATGCCATGGTGGTGGAGGTGGAGAGCATGATAAGCACCTCCAGTTAGAGACGACAACAATTGCGAGCAACACGCGAGCGGGGCTGCGAGCTCGTCCAGTGCCTTCTTGACGAGCTCGATCTTCATGGACGGGTGATGACCCACAAGTATATGGGATCAATTTTAGCCTTTTCGATAAGTAAGATTGTCGAACCCAACGAGGAGCAGAAGGAAATGACAAGTGGTTTTCAGCAAGGTAATGTCTGCAAGTGCTGAAATTGTAAGTAACAGAGTAGTTTGATAGCAAGATAATTTGTAACGAGCAAGTAACGATAGTAGTAACAAAAGTGCAGTAAGGTAGCCCAATCCTTTTGAGGCAAAGGACAAGCCAAAACGGTCTCTTATAATAAGCAAAACGTTCTTGAGGTTACATGGGAATTTCTGTTGGGGAACGTAGTAATTCAAAAAAAATCCTACGATCACGCAAGATCTATCTAGGAGATGCATAGCAACGAGAGGAGAGAGAGTGTCCACGTACCCTCGTAGACCGAAAGCGGAAGCGTTTAGTAACGCGGTTGATGTAGTCAAACATCTTCGCAATCCAACCGATCCAAGTACCGAACGTACGGCACCTCCGTGTTCAGCACACGTTCAACACAATGACGTCCCTCAAGCTCTTGATCCAGTTGAGGGCGAGGGAGAGTTCCGTCAGCACGATGGTGTGGTGATGGTGATGATGAAGTTACCGGCGCAGGGCTTCGCCTAAGCACTACGACGATATGACCGAGGTGTTAAACTGTGGAGGGGGGCACCGCACACGGCTAAGAGATTGTCTGTTGTGCTTTGGGGTGCCCCCCTGACCGGCGGCCAGGGAGGGCGCGCCATAGGGGGAGTCTAACTAGGATTACCAATCCTAGTTGGAGTCCCCTTCCTTTCCAAGAGGGGGAGAGAGGGAAGGAGGAGAGGGAGAAGGAAAGAGGGGGGGGTGCCGCCCCCTCCCTAGTCCAATTCGGACATGCCATGGGGGGCGCGTGGCCACCCCTTGCGACCCTTCTCTCCTTTCCACTAAGGCCCACTAAGGCCCAATACTTCCCCGGGGGGTTCCTGTAACCTCCCGGTACTCCGAAAAATACCCGAATCGATCCGGAACCATTCCGATGTCCGAATATAACCTTCCAATATATCAATCTTTATGCCTCGACCATTTCGAGACTCCTCGTCATGTCTGTGATCTCATCCGGGACTCCGAACAATCTTCGTTCATCAGATCACATAATTCATAATACAAATCATCATCGAAGTTAAGCGTGCGGACCCTATGGGTTCGAGAACTATGTAGACATGACCGAGACACATCTCCGGTTTATAACCAATAGCGGAACTGGATGCTCATATTGGCTCCTACATATTCTATGAAGATCTTTATCAGTCAAACCGCATAACAACATACGTTGTTCCCTTTGTCATCGGTATGTTACTTGCCCGAGATTCGATCGTCGGTATCCTCATACCTAGTTCAATCTCGTTACCAGCAAGTCTCTTTACTCGTTTCGTAATGCATCATCCCGCAACTAACTCATTAGTCACATTGCTTGCAAGGCTTATGGTGATGTGCATTACCGAGAGGGCCCAGAGATACCTCTCCGATACACGGAGTGACAAATCCTAATCTTGATCTATGCCAACCCAACAAACACCTTCGGAGACACCTGTAGAGCATCTTTACAATCACCCAGTTACGTTGTGACGTTTGATAGCACACAAGGTGTTCCTCCTGTATTCGGGAGTTGGATAATCTCATAGTCAGAGGAACATGTATAAGTCATGAAGAAAGCAATAGCAATAAAACTAAACGACCATTTATGCTAAGCTAACGGATGGGTCTTGTCCATCACATCATTCTCTAATGATGTGATTGTTGGGGAACACAGTAATTTCAAAAAAATTCCTACGCACACGCAAAATCATGGTGATGCTTAGCAACGAGAGGGGAGAGTTTAGTCCATGTACCCTCGTAGACCGTAAGCGGAAGCGTTATGACAACGTGGTTGATGTAGTCATACGTCTTCATGATTCGACCGATCCTAGTACCGAAAGTACGGTACCTCTGCGATCTGCACACGTTCGGCTCGGTGACGTCCCACGAACTCTCAATCCAGCTGAGTGTCGAGGGAGAGCTTCGTCAGCACGACGGCGTGATGACGGTGATGATGAAGCTACTGGCACAGGGCTTCACCTAAGCACTGCAACGATATGACCGAGGTGGATTATGGTGGAGAAGGGCACCGCACACGGCTAAGAGATCAATGATCAACTTGTGTGTCTATGGGGTGCCCCCTCCCCCGTATATAAAGGGGTGGAGGAGGGGGCTGGCCGGCCTCAAGGGGTGCGCCCCAAAGGGGGGAATCCTACTCCAACTAGGAGTAGGTTCCCCCCTTTCCTAGTCCAACTAGGAGGGGGAAGGAAGTGGAAGAGGGAGAGAAGGAAAGGGGGCCGGCCCCCTTCCCAATTCGGATTGGGATAAGGGGGGGCGCCCCTCCTCTTGGCCTTCTCCTCTCTCTTCCACTAAAGCCCATGTAGGCCCATTAAGCCCCCAGGGGGTTCCGGTAACCTCCTAGTACTCCGAAAAATGCCCGAACTCATCCGGAACCTTTCCGGTGTCCAAACATAGCCTTCCAATATATCGATCTTTATGTCTCGACCATTTCGAGACTCCTCGTCATGTCCGTGATCACATCCGGGACTCTGAACAACCTTCGGTACATCAAAACACATAAACTCATAATACCGATCATCATCGAACGTTAAGCGTGCGGACCCTACGGGTTCGAGAACTATGTAGACATGACCGAGACTCATCTCCGGTCAATAACCAATAGCGGAACCTGGATGCTCATATTGGCTCCCACATATTCTATGAAGATCTTTATCGGTCAAACCGCATAACGACATACGTTGTTCCCTTTGTCATCGGTATGTTACTTGCCCGAGATTCGATCGTCGGTATCTCAATACCTAGTTCAATCTCCTTTTTTTGACAGAAAGTCTGTAAGGGATCCCCCTACAGTATAATTGGTGCAACAAACCCAAATTGCAAGTACCGTGCCTTGAACCTGGGTGGGTGGGAAGGCATCAGCCCCTTCCTACCACTAGGCTATGCCTTAGTCCGGCAAGTCTCTTTACTCGTTCTGTAATGTATCATCCCGCAACTAACTCATTAGTCACATTGCTTGCAAGGCTTATAGTGATGTGCATTACCGAGAGGGCCCAGAGATACCTCTCCGACAATCGGAGTGACAAATCCTAATCTCGATCTATGCCAACTCAACAAGTACCATCAGAGACACCTGTAGAGCACCTTTATAATCACCCAGTTACGTTGTGACGTTTGGTAGCACACAAAGTGTTCCTCCGGTATTCGGGAGTTGCATAATCTCATAGTCATAGGAACATGTATAAGTCATGAAGAAAGCAATAGCAATATACTAAACGATCAATTGCTAAGCTAACGGAATGGGTCAAGTCAATCACATTATTCTCTAATGATGTGATCCCGTTAATCAAATGACAACTCATGTCTATGGCTAGGAAACTTAACCATCTTTGATTCAACGAGCTAGTCAAGTAGAGGCATACTAGTGACACTTTGTTTGTCTATGTATTCACACATGTACTAAGTTTCCGGTTAATACAATTCTAGCATGAATAATAAAAATTTATCATGATATAAGGAAATATAAATAACAACTTTATTATTGCCTCTAGAGCATATTTCCTTCAGTCTCCCACTTGCACTAGAGTCAATAATCTAGTTCACATCGTCATGTGATTTAACACCAATAGTTCACATCTTTATGTGATTAGTTCACATCGCCATGTGACTAATACCCAAAGGGTTTACTAGAGTCAATAATCTAGTTCACATCGCTATGTGATTATTACCCAAGAGTAATAAGGTGTGATCATGTTTTGCCTGTGAGAGAAATTTTTAGTCTACGGGTCTGCAACATTCAGATCCGTATGTATTTTGCAAATTTCTATGTCTACAATACTCTGCACGGAGCTACTCTAGCTAATTGCTCCCACTTTCAATATGTATCTAGATCGAGACTTAGAGTCATCCAGATCGGTGTCAAAGCTTGCATCGACGTAACTCTTTACGACGAACTCTTTGTCACCTCCATAACCGAGAAACATTTCCTTATTCCACTTAGGATAATTTTGAATGATGTCCAGTGATCCACTCCTGGATCACTATTATACCCTCTTGCCAAACTCATGGCGAGGTACACAATAGGTCTGGTATACAGCATAGCATACTTTATAGAACCTATGACTAGGGCATAGGGAATAACTTTTCATTCTCTTTCTATTTTCTGTCGTGGTCGGATTTTGAGTCTTTACTCAACTTCACACCTTGCAATACAGGCAAGAACTCTTTCTTTGACTGTTCCATTTTGAACTACTTCAAAAACTTGTCAAGGTATGTACTCATTGAAAAAACTTATCCAGAGTCTTGATCTATCTCTATAGATCTTGATGCTCAATATGTAAGCAGCTTCACCGAGGTCTTTCTTTGAAAAACTCCTTTCAAACACTCCTTTATGCTTTCCAGAAAATTCTACATCATTTTCGATCGACAATATGTCATTCACATATACTTATCAGAAAGACTGTAGTGCTCCCACTCACTTTCTTGTAAATACAGGCTTCACCGCAAGTCTGTATAAAACTATATGCTTTGATCAACTTATCAAAGCGTATATTCAAACTCTGAGATGCTTGCACCAGTCCATAGATGGATCGCTGGAGCTTGCATATTTTGTTAGCACCTTTAGGATTGACAAAACCTTCTGGTTGCATCATATACAACTCTTCTTTAATAAATCCATTAAGGAATGCAGTTTTGTTTATCCATTTGCCAGATTTCATAAAATGCAGCAATTGCTAACATGATTCGGACGGACTTAAGCATCGCTACGAGTGAGAAAAACTCATCATATTCAACACCTTGAACTTGTCGAAAACCTTTCGCGACAAGTCGAGCTTTGTAGATAGTAACACTACCATCAGCGTCCATCTTCCTCTTGAAGATCCATTTATTCTCAATGGCTTGCCGATCATCGGGCAATTCCACCAAAGTCCATACTTTGTTTTCATACATGGATCCCATCTCAGATTTCATGGCCTCAAGCCATTTCGCGGAATCTGGGCTCATCATCGCTTCCTCATAGTTCGTAGGTTCATCATGGTCTAATAACATAACTTCCAGAACAGGATTACTGTAACATCCCAAATTTTCAATTTGGAATGTTATACATAGGTCATTCATGCATATCATACTTTATTGCATTTCGTTTTGCGATCCTCGAAATTCTAAGCAACTCAAGGACCCTCGGAGAGAGTTGGGGATTTCCTAGTTTTCATATTTGATTTTTTCTCAAATATCGAAACAAGGATCATTTTGGTTTTAATAATTTTTCTCTCCAAAAATATTTCATACTAAAAATATGAGAGGAGATAATATGACTTCTCCAAAATAAATGAAATATTGGAGGAAAATATTAAAATCAATTAATATATTTTATTTGGATTTTATCGCTATTTTATTTGAATTAGGAAAAATATGCGTTTTTCAAAATTGAATTAGAGGGCCAAATAAATGTTCACTTTGTCCGCTATACTTTTAGAGGACAGGGAAAATTTATTTCAGGATTTTTGAAGTCCGTTTAGTATTTCTTTTAATCGTTTTTCTGCGCGATGAATTTTTTTTTAAGAAGAGTTCTAACCGACTCCGGGCCGTAACCGGCCAGGACTCCCTAGGCCGCCCCTTTATAAGCCGCCGCCCCGCGACCCCGCAGCCCACCCGAGCCCAGCCGCCGCCCTCGCGCCCAAACCCTAACCCTAGGCCGCCGCCGCCGCCGCCCACGCCAGCCGCCGCCGGACGCCGCCGCCCCGACCCGTCGCCGCCGGATCCGCCGCCGGAGTACGCCGCCGCCGCCGTCCCGTTCCACGAGGTAGCCGCCGGTTTTTCTTAAAACCGGTCGGTTTTTATTTCGTAAACCTAGATCTCATTTTTTTAGAATCGGTTTTCTCGGTTCGGTTAAATAGCGGACGTTCGTCCGTACGTTCGTTTTAACGAACGTTGTTCGCCCGTTAGCCGCAGACGGCGAAGGTTCGTTCGTTAGCCTATTCGTCAGTTTTTCTTTTTCCAGGGTTTTCCGCGATTATTTTCGATCGCGATTTCTGCCCTGATTTTCGTTTTAGTTTATCTTTTCGCTCGTTTATCGGAATCAGGCGATTCAAGCGCCTAGATCTTCATCTCAAAGTTCTCTTTCTGTTTAACCAACTTGAAAAAGATTTTGATATAGTAAAATTTTGACTTTAGTCCAGATTAGTAATCGGATCTTGTTTTTCTTTCATAGTTTAAGTTTCGTTGCTCCGTTTGATTTGATTCTTTTGCAAACCGGAGTTCTTCATCTGAACTTTCTGGTTAGATCTTCTTATTTGAGTTTTACCCGTGCATCATTGCTTGAGTGCTTATGTATGCTATTGTTTGTTTGCGATAGAATTTCCAGGAGTGCGAAGCGTGCTACTACAGTACGAGTCTCGAGGATTTGCGGATCGTCAGCAAGGCAAGTAACACATTGATCATACTTCTTTCATACCCAGTTTTTATGCATTAGTTCCAATCCTCAAACATTGCATGATTAGGATGTGTTTAACTTGTGGGTATTGGGAAGTAGTTGATGAGGTAGAACCTATTGCCCTGTTTATTATCAAACCCTTGGGAGTTACTTCTACGTTATGCTTAAATTGCCATGCTATGCTCGTAGACGTGGTTTGGTCTGAGAGATCCATGACAGATGTGAGTTGTTAATTAATGGTTAACTTAAGGTGGCAACTTTAATACACATCTGGGTGGATTGCTTGTGGGCACCTGGAGAATCCAGTGTTGTCCTGGGATATCCCGGAGTACCCGTGTGATCATCCTACGGTCCGCCACCCAGGCTCAAAGGGATCATAAGATTATTCATGCTAGAAACTTCCGTGTGCAGCCACAAGCTATTATGGGCTCTAGCATAGTTGAGTATGTTGCATGACCTCTTCCAGTGGTGGGCTAGCAGATGTAGAGGGAAAGTAGGTGTAACTGTCCACCCGGGGTTAGAGTTAATGTTTCTGAAAGACTGTGTCTCGGTCATCCGTTTCTCAAACACCATGTAGTGCGAGAAATCCAACGGAGGAGATCGAGTCTTGTGGAGAAAAGTGCGCAAACCTCTGCAGATTGTACAAACTAATCATGGTTAGCCGTGTCCCCGGTTATGGACATCTTGAGTATCTGGTTCTTGGATTATCATATGGATCTCATCACTCTAAATTAATTTTGTTGGGTTGATAATTACTTTTAATTGGGATTGAGTTGGAGGAACCTTCTCAATGATGTTTCAACTACCATGATAGTTAAATAAAATATATTCCTTTGTTGTAGGGAAAAATTTGCTTTTCGCAAAAACATATTAACCATAGAGCCTCCACCAGCCATATATGCATATAGTGATAGCCTTTATGTGTTCATTACTCTACTGTGTTACATTGCTAGCATATTCCATGTGCTGACCCATTTTTGGGCTGCAACGTATCATGTTGCAGACTTTTCAGACGAGGAGTAAGGTTCGCTAGGCCGTTGTCGTGCACTCAGCTATGCCGTTGGAGTTGATGGACTCACTTTATCTTCCAAGCCTTCCGCTGTTATCTTATTTAGATGGCCTTAAGCCATATTTATGGTAATAAGTTCTCTTTGGAGACTATCGATGTAATAAGTGTGTGATTGCTACTCTGTTATAAATCCTTCGAGTACTGTGTGTGTCAGCATTACCGATCCAGGGATGACACTGAAACACAGAGACTTGACCGTCTGAGGTCGGGTCGCTACAAGATGGTATCAGAGCACACGCTAAATGTAGGACACGACCACTAAGAAAAGCCATAGGCCACTCTTCTCTACTCATTTCTGATTTCTCTCCATTTTCTACTCTTTAGGATGGCAGACTCGAGGAACAAGTTTGCACAACCGGATGAAGACACACCTTTTGGACGACACTTGAAGGAAGTCACTAGGTACCTGAACATTGGAATACCAGGCTTCACCGGGACCTACACCGCCACTTACCAGAAGAGGAGCGCTGGATGATTCAAGTTCAAATCCCAGGAAGGACATTCACACCAGTCATTGAGCCCATAGAGTTTTCCTTTGATGCACCAACCTGGAGTCTAAGCAAGAGTATGGCAGCCCACATCGCTATAGGACGTATTGGAGAAGTCTACAAACAGGAGCTGAAGGACACTATCTACCAGATATGTTGGCGCCGAGATGAGCAATGGGAGATGATCAGTACCAGGAAGGACATGTCCATTGCAGCTTTCATCCAGGAGTTAAACCAGCACATTCGACGCCAGGAGAACCAGATGTGCGCAAACATGATAGATTTGAAGAAGGCGATGACCAGGAACATGGAGCTAGAAGAGGAACTCAAGTCTACGCGCGACGGATATGAGGAGGAAATCGCAATACTATTGGAGAAGAATGACGACCTGATAAAGAAGATTGGAGTGTTCATGGGAGACCCCGCACCAGGAAGAGATGACGACGAACCCAAGGAGATACGTTCTGAAGACTACATCATCATCGACGACACCGACTCCGACCCTGACAGTAGTGATGATGACTATGAAGATGAAGCTGGAGCAGATATTATGGAGTCTTCCACCGTTCAAAATTTCTAGTAGACTACCCTATGACCAAGTAGTTTTCCCCCATGTATATAATATAGTCTGAGCACTGTACGATAGTTAGACCGATTGTATGCCCTTGCTTGATTGATTGAGTGATATGATATGATTGTGTTTGTCTCATGTGCATATGGGTAGTGTTTTCTCACTAGACCTCATTCTATTCTAATCTCTTCCCTCTAAACCCATCAGATGCCTCTCAGACGTGATACCGGATTTGTCTTCCCACCGGAGCTCACTCAGTTGATCCAGCAGCAGAATGCCTTGATGCAGTTGTTAGTTCAGAACCAAGGCAACAACAACAACAACCCGCCGCCACCACCTCCAGTTGACAACTTAGCCCGTTTTCTGAGGTTGCAGCCGCCGGTGTTTTCCAGTAGCACCGAGCCAATAGTTGCGGATGACTGGCTGCGCAGGATTGGAAGGGAGTTGACCACCGCAGGTTGCACAGATGCTAAGAAGGTGCGTTTTGCCGCACACCAATTGGATGGACCAGCAGCCTCATGGTGGGAGAATTACACAGCCACTTTTCCTATAGCCAATATCACCTGGGATCAGTTTCAGCAAGCATTCCGCACAGCCCACGTCTCAACTGGAGCTATGAGCATGAAGAAGCGTGAGTTTCGCAACTTACGTCAAGGGAACCATACTATGGGGCAGCACGTGGATGAGTTTAGCAAGTTATCCCGCTATGCCCCAGATAATGTGGCCACTGATGCCGCGAAGCAGGAGAAGTTTATGGAAGGGCTGAATGATGAGATGAGCATGCAGTTAATGGTGGCAACATTTAACAACTACCAGGAGTTGGTAGATAAAGCTCTCATGATCGAAGGCAAGCAGCAGCAGATAGAGAGCCGCAAGAGGAAATATGGACAAGGGAAGTACAATTCAGGAGCTCAGCAGAAGCCTCGCTTTACCCCGAACTCGGGAGGGCTTACCCATAACCATGGAGGCCACACTCACAATCGAGGAAGTTCTCATAATCATAATGGCCCAAAGAATGGGAATGGGAATGGAGCAAGCAGCAATCAGAACTGCTCCAATCCAGCCACACCCGCCAAGAGGGACCTAAGTCACATTACTTGTTTCAAGTGCGGGAAGACTGGACACTATGCCACTAAGTGCCCTGAAGCGAAGAACGGAAATGGTAATGGGAGCTCTGGGAAGAAGCCCAATCCATTTAACAAAGGACAAGTGAACCACGTGAACGTGGAGGAGGTTGAAGAGCAACCAGATGCAGTTATCGGTAAGTTTTTAGTTAAGTCATTTACTGCAATCGTTCTTTTTGATACTGGTGCATCGCGTTCATACACATCAAGGGGATTTGTGGATAAGTATAAGCTGCCCACCAAAGTTCTTAGGACACCTATGCTAGTAACCTCACCCGGAGCTGAGTATATGGCAAGCAGTGGATGTTTTCAGATGCCATTAACCATAGGTAGTCATGTTTTCCCCTCTGACTTGATAATTCTGGAGTCGCAAGGATTGGATGTGTTACTAGGAATGGATTGGCTGTTGATGTATGGAGGAAACATCGATTGCGCCAGTAAGTCAATTTTGCTTACCACCCCAGAGGGAAAAAGGATCAAGTATGTATCCAGGCATGCGCCAAGGAGAACCCAAGTAAATTCTCTCACGGGAGTTGTTCAGGAGGAAGTGCCTGTTGTGAAGGATTACCCAGATGTATTTCCAGAGGAGTTACCAGGCATGCCGCCAGATCGAGACATCGAGTTTTGATAGAGCTGTTGCCAGGCACCGGGCCTATATCGAAGAGACCATACCGGATGCCCGCGAATGATCTGGAGGAGATCAAGAAACAGATTAAGGAGTTATTGGAGAAAGGTTACATCCGACGAAGTTCATCACCATGGGGAGCCCCAGTACTCTTGGTTGAGAAGAAGGATGGATCATTGAGAATGGTTGTTGATTATCGTGCGTTGAATGAAGTGACGATCAAGAACAAGTACCCACTGCCGATGATCAATGATTTGTTTGACCAGCTGCAAGGAGCTAAAGTGTTTTCGAAGATCGATCTGCGATCAGGATACCACCAGTTGAAGATTCGAGAGAAAGATATACCTAAGACAGCTTTCACCACAAGGTACGGGCTTTACGAGTATACGGTTATGTCATTCGGATTGACTAATGCCCCTGCCTATTTCATGAGTATGATGAACAAGGTGTTCATGGAGTTCTTGGATAAGTCTGTTGTGGTTTTCATTGATGATATCTTGGTATGCTCAAAGAATGAAGAGGAACACAAGGAGCATTTGCGTTTAGTTCTCGAGAAGCTCAGGGAGCATCAGTTGTATGCCAAGTTCAGCAAATGTGAGTTTTGGTTGAAGGAAGTTGGATTCCTTGGACATGTTATATCAGGAGAAGGTATAGCAGTAGACCCCACCAAGGTTAAATCAGTCACTGATTGGTTATCACCCACCTCAGTCGGAGAGATCCGCAGTTTTCTTGGACTAGCAGGATATTACCGGAGATTTATTGAGAATTTCTCTAAAATTGCGAAGCCCATGACGGAGTTGCTGAAGAAGGACACCAGGTTCAAATGGACAGAAGAATGTGAGGCCAGTTTTCAGGAGTTGAAGAAACGTTTGACTACAGCCCCAGTGCTAATTTTGCCGGATATACGCAAGGATTTCCAAGTGTATTGCGACGCATCTCGCTTAGGACTTGGAGGAGTACTTATGCAAGACGGAAGAGTTGTTTCATATGCCTCACGACAGCTTCGACCGCATGAGTTGAATTATGCCACGCATGACTTGGAGTTAGCAGCAGTAGTGCATGCGCTCAAAACCTGGAGACACTTTCTTATTGGAAACCGTTGTGATGTGTACACGGATCATAAGAGTTTGAAGTACATATTCACCCAGAAGGAGCTGAACCTCAGGCAGAGGAGATGGTTGGAGCTTATAAAGGATTATGACATGAAGCTGCATTATCATCCAGGAAAGGCCAATGTCGTAGTAGACGCTTTGAGCCGGAAGAGTTATGTCAATACTCTCTTAATGGGAGGGATGCCAAAGGAGTTAGTTGAGGATCTTAGGGAACTTCGTTTGGAGATTGTTCCTAGATGTTTTGTTGCAGTGATGGAAGTTCAGTCTACATTGTTGGGAAAGATTCGTGAAGCTCAGAAGGATGACAAGGAAATTGCCGAGATAAAGGAGAGAATGAGCAAAGGAAAGGCCAAAGGTTTTCGTGAGGATGAGCACGACACCTTGTGGTTTGAGGACCGCATTTATGTGCCCAATAATGCAGAGATCAGGAAGTTGATACTTCAAGAAGCTCATGACTCGCCAGACTCGATATACCCCGGAAACACTAAGATGTATTTGGATTTGAAGGAGCGTTTCTGGTGGACTGGAATGAAGAAGGATATTGCCGAGTATGTAGCCGTATGTGATGTATGTCAGAGAGTGAAGGCAGAACATCAGAAGCCAGCAGGATTACTGCAGCCTATGCCGATACCCGAATGGAAGTGGGATAAGCTTGGCATGGATTTTATCACCGGATTACCCAGGACCCGATCGGGATATGATTCTATCTGGGTAGTAGTGGATCGCTTGACCAAAGTAGCTCACTTTATCCCAGTGAAAACCACCTATACAAGTGCGAAGTTGGCCAAGATATACATGACCAGGATCGTATGTCTGCACGGAGTTCCGAGGACCATCGTATCAGATAGAGGAACACAGTTTACTTCAAAGTTTTGGCATCAGTTGCACCAGACTTTGGGTACCAGGCTAGAGTTCAGTACAACTTTTCATCCACAGACAGATGGACAGACTGAGAGAGTCAATCAGATTCTGGAGGACATGTTGAGAGCTTGTGCGCTAGATTATGGATCTAGTTGGGATGACAACTTGCCCTACGCGGAGTTCTCATACAACAACAGCTATCAGGCCAGTTTGAAGATGGCACCTTTCGAAGCCCTGTATGGAAGAAGGTGCAGAACACCGTTGATGTGGGATGAAGTTGGAGACCGTCAGTTGTTTGGACCGGATTTGATTAAAGAGTCAGAAGAGAAGGTTAAGCTGATTCGAGATAGACTGAAGGTAGCTCAGTCCAGGCAGAAGAGTTATGCAGATTCAAAACGCAAGGAGGTAGTCTATGAAATCGGAGACAGAGCATATCTGCGAGTGTCGCCTCTGCGAGGAGTTAAGCGTTTTGGAGTTAAGGGAAAGTTAGCCCCGAGATTTGTAGGACCATACCGAGTTTTGGAACGCATGGGAGAGGTTGCCTACAAGTTGGAGTTACCCGAAGGACTGTCAGGAGTTCATGATGTGTTTCACGTTTCCCAGTTGAAGAAGTGTCATGCAGAGATGGCCGATATTCCCCTGAGAGATACAGTGCCCCTGGAAGCAATTCAGTTGGACAGTGATTTGACATATGAGGAGAAACCTGTCAAGATTCTCGAGTTTGCCAGCCGAGTTACTCGCAGCAAGGTTATCAAGTTTTGCAAAGTTCAGTGGAGCCACCATACCGAGGATGAAGCCACCTGGGAACGAGAGGATGATCTACGGAAAGACCACCCACACCTGTTTTCTAGCCAACCCGAATCTCGAGGGCGAGATTCATCTTAAGGGGGTAGGTTTGTAACATCCCAAATTTTCAATTTGGAATGTTATACATAGGTCATTCATGCATATCATACTTTATTGCATTTCGTTTTGCGATCCTCGAAATTCTAAGCAACTCAAGGACCCTCGGAGAGAGTTGGGGATTTCCTAGTTTTCATATTTGAATTTTTCTCAAATATCGAAACAAGGATCATTTTGGTTTTAATAATTTTTCTCTCCGAAAATATTTCATACTAAAAATATGAGAGGAGATAATATGACTTCTCCAAAATAAATGAAATATTGGAGGAAAATATTAAAATCAATTAATATATTTTATTTGGATTTTATCGCTATTTTATTTGAATTAGGAAAAATATGCATTTTTCAAAATTGCATTAGAGGCCCAAATAAATGTTCACTTTATCTGCTATACTTTTAGAGGACGGGGAAAATTTAGTTCAGGATTTTTGGAGTCCATTTAGTATTTCTTTTAATCGTTTTTCTGCGCGACGGAATTTAAAAAAAAAAGAAGAGTTCTAACCGACTCCGGGCCGTAACCGGCCAGGACTCCCCAGGCCGCCCCTTTATAAGCCGCCGCCCCGCGACCCCGCAGCCCACCCGAGCCCAGCCGCCGCCCCCACCCCGCGCCCAAACCCTAACCCTAAGCCGCCGCCGCCCGCGCCAGCCGCCGCCCCGACCCGCTGCCGCCGGATCCGCCGCCCCGCCGCCGAAGTACGCCGCCGCCGCCGTCCCGTTCCACGAGGTAGCCGCCGGTTTTTCTTAAAACCAATCGGTTTTTATTTAGTAAACCTAGATCTCGTTTTTTAAGAATCGGTTTTGTTCGGTTTTCTCGGTTCGGTTAAATTGAGGACGTTCGTCCGTACGTTCATTTTAACGAACATTGTTCGCCCGTTAGCCACAGACAGCGAACGTTCGTTTGTTAGCCTGTTCGTCAGGTTTTCTTTTTCCAGGGTTTTCCGCGATTATTTTCGATCGCGATTTCTGCCCTGATTTTCGTTTTAGTTTATCTTTTCGCTCGTTTATTGGAATCAGGCGATTCAAGCGCCTAGATCTTCGTCTCGAAGTTCTCTTTCTGTTTAACCAACTTGAACAAGATTTTGATACAGTAAAATTTTGACTTTAGTCCAGATTAGTAATCGGATCTTGTTTCTTTCGTAGTTTGAGTTTCGTTGCTCCGTTTGATTTGATTCTTTTTGCAAACCGGAGTTCTTCATCTGAACTTTCTGGTTAGATCTTCTTATTTGAGTTTTACCCGTGCATCATTGCTTGATTGCTTATGTATGCTATTGTTTGTTTGCGATAGAATTCCCGGAGTGCGAAGCGTGCTACTACGAGTCACTAGGTTTTGCGGATCGTCAGCAAGGCAAGTAACACATTGATCATACTTCTTTCATACCCAGTTTTTATGCATTAGTTCCAATCCTCAAACATTGCATGATTAGGATGTGTTTAACTTGTGGGTATTGGGAAGTAGTTGATGAGGTAGAACCTATTGCCCTGTTTATTATCAAACCCTTGGGAGTTACTTCTACGTTATGCTTATATTGCTATGCTATGCTCGTAGACGTGGTTTGGTTTGAGAGATCCATGGCAGATGTGAGTTGTTAATTAATGGTTCAACTTAAGGTGGCAACTTTAATACACATCTGGGTGGATTGCTTGTGGGCACCTGGAGAATCCAGTGTTGTCCTAGGATATCCCGGAGTACCCGTGTGATCATCCTACGGTCCGCCACCCAGGCTCAAAGGGATCATAAGATTATTCATGCTAGAAACTTCCGTGTGCAGCCACAAGCTATTATGGGCTCTAGCATAGTTGAGTATGTTGCATGACCTCTTCCAGTGGTGGGCTAGCAGATGTAGAGGGAAAGTAGGTGTATCTGTCCACCCGGGGTTAGAGTTAATGTTTCTGAAAGACTGTGTCTCGGTCATCCGTTTCTCAAACACCATGTAGTGCGAGAAATCCAATGGAGGAGATCGAGTCTTGTGGGGAAAAGTGCGCAAACCTCTGCAGAGTGTACAAACTAATCATGGTTAGCCCTGTCCCCGGTTATGGACATCTTGAGTATCTGGTTCTTGGATTATCATATGGATCTCATCACTCTAAATTAATTTTGTTGGGTTGATAATTACTTTTAATTGGGATTGAGTTGGAGGAACCTTCTCAATGATGTTTCAACTACCATGATAGTTAAATAAAATATATTCCTTTGTTGTAGGGGAAAATTGGCTTTTCGCAAAAACATATTAACCATAGAGCCTCCACCAGCCATATATGCATATAGTGATAGCATTTATCTGTTCATTACTCTACTGTGTTACATTGCCAGCATATTCCATGTGCTGACCCGTTTTCGGGTTGCAACGTATCATGTTGCAGACTTTTCAGACGAGGAGTAAGGTTCGCTAGGCCGTTGTCGTGCACTCAGCTATGCCGTTGGACTTGATGGACTCACTTTATCTTCCAAGCCTTCCGCTGTTATCTTATTAGATGGCCTTAAGCCATATTTATTGTAATAAGTTCTCTTTGAGACTATCGATGTACTAAGTGTGTGATTGCTACTCTGTTACAAACCCTTCGAGTATTGTGTGTCAGCATTACCGATCCAGGGATGACACTGAAACACAGAGACTTGACCGTCTGAGGTCGGGTCGCTACAATTACCGTACCACTCTGGTGTGGAACGTACTTTGGTTGACCTACGAGGTTCGGTAGTAACTTGATCTGAAGTTTCATGATCGTCATCATTAACTTCCTCACTAATTGGTGTAGGCATCACTGGAACAGATTTCTGTGATGAACTACTTTCCAATTCGGGAGAAGGTACAATTACCTCATCAAGTTCTACTTTCCTCCCACTCACTTCTTTCGAGAGAAACCTCTTCTCTAGAAAGAATTCATTCTTAGCAACAAAGATATTGCCTTCGGATCTGTGATAGAAGGTGTACCCAACATTTTCTTTTGGGTATCCTATGAAGACGCACTTCTCCGATTTGGGTTCGAGCTTATCAGGTTGAAACTTTTTAACATAAGCATCGCAACCCCAAACTTTAAGAAACGACAGCTTAGGTTTCTAGCCAAACCATAGTTCATACGGTGTCGTCTCAAAGGATTAGACGGTGCCCTATTTAACGTTAATGTAGCTGTCTCTAATGCATAACCCCAAAATGATAGTGGTAAATCGGTAAGAGACATCATAGATTGCACTATGTCCAATAAAGTAGGGTTATGACGTTCGGACACACCATTATGCTGTGGTGTTCCAGGTGGCATGAATTTGTGAAACTATTCCGCATTGTTTTAATTGAAGACCAAACTCATAACTCAAATATTCGTCTCCGCGATCAGATCGTAGAAACTTTATTTTCTTGTTACGATGATTTTCCACTTCACTCTGAAATTCTTTGAAGGTGAGAAAACGATACCCACCGTGAGCCTCAACACTCATCGGACCGCATACATCAGTATGCATTATTTCCAATAAGTCACTTGCTCGCTCCATTGTTTCGGAGAACGGAGTCTTAGTCATCTTGCCCATGAGCCATGGTTCGCAAGTATCAAGTGATTCCAAAAGCCCATTAGCATGGAGTTTCTTCATGCGCTTTACACCAATATGACCTAAACGGCTGTGCCATAAATAAGTTGCACTATCATTATTAACTTTGCATCTTTTGGCTTCAATATTATGAATATGTGTATCACTATGATCGAGATTCAATAAACCATTTATATTGAGTGTATGACCATAGAAGGTTTTATTCATGTAAATAGAACAACAATTATTCTTTGACTTAAATGAATAACCATATTGCAATAAACATGATCCAATCATATTCATGCTCAACGCAAACACCAAATAACATTTATTTTAGGTTCAACACTAATCCCGAAGGTAAAGGGAGTGTGCGATGGTGATCTTATCAACCTTGGAATTACTTCCAACTGAAGCAAATACGCCCTAGAGGCAATAATAAAGTTATTATTTATATTTCCTTATATCATGATAAATGTTTATTATTCATGCTAGAATTGTATTAACCGGAAACTTAGTACATGTGTGAATACATAGACAAAACAGAGTGTCACTAGTATGCCTCTACTTGACTAGCTCGTTGAATCAAAGATGGTTAAGTGTCCTAGCCATAGACATGAGTTGTCATTTGATTAATGGGATCACATCATTAGAGAATGATGTGATTGACTTGACCCATTCCGTTAGCTTAGCATTCGATCGTTTACTATATTGCTATTGCTTTCTTCATGACTTATACATGTTCCTATGACTATGAGATTATGCAACTCCCGAATACCGGAGGAACACTTTGTGTGCTACCAAACGTCACAACGTAACTGGGTGATTATAAAGGTGCTCTACAGGTGTCTCCGATGGTACTTGTTGAGTTGGCATAGATCGAGATTAGGATTTGTCACTTCGATTGTTGGAGAGGTATCTCTGGGCCCTCTCGGTAATGCACATCACTATAAGCCTTGCAAACAATGCAACTAATGAGTTAGTTGCGGGATGATGTATTACGGAACGAGTAAAGAGACTTGCTGGTAACGAGATTGAACTAGGTATTGAGATACCGACGATCGAATCTCGGGCAAGTAACATACCGATGACAAAGGGAACAACGTATGTTGTTATGCGGTTTGACTGATAAAGATCTTCGTAGAATATGTGGGAGCCAATATGAGCATCCAGGTTCCGCTATTGGTTATTGACCGGAGACGTGTCTCGGTCATGTCTACATAGTTCTCGAACCCGTAGGGTCCGCACGCTTAACGTTCGGTGACGATCGGTATTATGAGTTTATGTGATTTGATGTATCGAAGGTAGTTCGGAGTGCCGGATGAGATCGGGGACATGAAGAGGAGTCTCGAAATGGTCGAGACGTAAAGATCAATATATTGGAAGGCTATATTCGGACATCGGAAAGGTTCCGAGTGATTCAGGTATTTTTTGGACTACCGGGGAGTTACAGGAATTCGTCCGGGGAGTCAATGGGCCTTAGTGGGAAGGAGAAGCAGCGGTCACAAGGTGGTGCGCGCCCCTCCCAAGCCCAGTCCGAATTGGACAAGGGGTTTGGGGGCGCGGCTCCCCTCTCCCTTCCTTCTCCCCTGCCCCTCCTTTCCCCCTTCTCCTAGTTGGACTAGGAAAGGAGGAAACCTACTCCTACTAGGAGTAGGAATCCTACTCCCTTGGCGCGCCCCTCCTAGGGCCGGCCTCCTCCTCCCTCCCTCCTTTATATATGTGGGGAGGGGGCACCCCATAGATACACAAGTTGATCAGTTGATCTTTTAGCCGTGTGCGGTGCCCCCCTCCACCATAATCCACCTCGGTAATATTGTAGCGGTGCTTAGGCGAAGCCCTACGCCGGTAGCATCATCATCACCGTCATCACGCCGTCGTGCTGACGGAACTCTCCCGTGAAGCTCTGCTGGATCGTGAGTTCGTGGGACGTCACCGAGCTGAACGTGTGCGGAACTCGGAGGTGCCGTGTGTTCGGTACTTGGATCGGTCGGATCGTGAAGACGTATGACTACATTGATACGTCCCCAACGTATCTATAATTTATGGAGTATTCATGCTATTATATTATCCATCTTAGATGTTTTATATGCGTTTATATGCTATTTTATATGATTTTTGGGACTAACATATTAACCTAGAGCCCAGTGCTAGTTTCTGTTTTTTCCTTGTTTTTGAGTTCTACAGAAAAGGAATACCAAACGGAATCCAATTGACGTGCCAATTTTTGTTGATTTTTATGGACCAAAAGAAGCCCCTGGAGCAAAAGAGTTGGGCCAGAAGAGTCCCGGGCTATCCACGAGGGTGGGGGCGCGCCCACCCCCCCTGGGCGTGGGCCCCTGCCTCGTGGACGACTCGGAGACCCCCCTGACGTGAAACCAACGCCAAAAATTCCTATAAATACAGAAACCCCCAGAAAATAACCTATCGGGAGTTCCGCTGCCGCAAGCCTCTGTAGCCACGATAAATCAATCTAGGCCCTCTCTGGCACCCTACCGGAGGGGGCCATCATCACCGGAGGCCATGGAGGAGGATCCCGGAGGGGCCATCATCGCCATGAAGGCCAAGGACCAGAGGGAGAACCTCTCCCCATCCAAGGGGGAGGCCAGGGAGGAGGAAGCACAAGGGGGAGAACCTCTCCTCCTCTCTCTCGGTGGCGCTGGAGTGCCATCGAGAGGGGAATCATCGCCGCTGTGATCGTCTTCATCAACATCACCACCATCATCACCATCCTCATCTCTTTTATGCGGTCCACTCTCCCGCACCCCGCTGTAATCCCTACTTGAACATGGTGCTTTATGCCACAAATTATGATCCAATGATGTGTTGCCATCCTATGATGTTTCGAGTAGATATCCTTTGTCTTTGGGTTGACTGATGATCTAGATTGGTACGAGTTGTATGTTTTATTTTGGTGCTGTCCTATGGTGCCCTCCGTGTCGCGGAAGCGTGAGGGATTCCCGCTGTAGGGTGTTGCAATACGTTCATGATTCGCTTATAGTGGGTTGGTGAGTGACTGAAACACAAACCCGAGTAAGGGGGTTGTTGCATATGGGAATAAAGAGGACTTGATGCTTTAATGCTATGGTTGGGTTTTACCTTAATGATCTTTAGTAGTTGTGGATGCTTGCTAGAGTTCCAATCATAAGTGCATATGATCCAAGTAGAGAAAGTATGTTAGCTTATGCCTCTCCCTCATATGAAATTGCAATGACGACTATCGGCCTTGTTAACAATTGGCTAGGACAATTCCGCACACCGATCCATCATTATTCCACACTCGCTATTTATAATATTTAGTAATATATTCTAACTTTATGATAACAACACCTACTTTTATATTTTAGCTCTCCGATATCATGCAAAGTTATCCTCTTCATACCCACAACGTAGTTTTATTTCTCGTTTCTAGTTGGAAGCAAACGTTCGGTGTACGTAGAGTTGTATCAGTGGCAGATAGGACTTGAGAGAATATTGATCTTACCTTTAGCTCCTTGTGGGTTCGACACTCCATACTTATCACTTCCACCTTTGGGAATTGCTACAATGATTCCCTGCACTTGGGGATTATCAAGCTCTTTTCTGGCGCCGTTGCCGGGGAGCAATAGCGTGGGGTTGATATTCTCGTGTGTGCTTGTTTGCTTTCTTCACTAAGTAGATTTTGTTTTTCCTTTTTGTTTCTGTTTAGTTGTGGGTGAAACATACAAAAAAAATTAAATAATTAAAATACAAAAAGATTCACTTGCCTCTCATGCCTAAAAAGTTTTTAAAAAAGAGAAGTGATTGGAAAGTTATGCATTGAAGAAGTGAGGGTCGACCTTGAGCACTTGTGTTCATGCTCACGGAAACAATGTAGAATTTTTCATGGAAGTTTCTCTGTAAATAATTATCCCCGTGTGTATATCCATTGTATTATAAAAATAATGTGCCAAGCTTTGGTTTTAGGATGATTAGATTGCTTGTTTACTATGTGCAGAACAAAAACAGAAACTTTGGCTGTAGCGCGTGATTTTACATTTTTTACTGGAAGGGTCAAATGGGTCTGAAACTTTTTGCAAATTACTTCTGTACAAGTTTTTCAAATTGTCAAATTTATTTCATAATTTTTGGAGCTACAGAAGTTTACTAAACTTCCAGATTACTACAGACTGTCCTGTTTTTGACAGATTCTGTTTTTCGCGTGTTGTTTGCTTATTTTGATGAATCTATGGCTAGTATCGGGGGATATGAACCATAGAGAAGTTAGAATACATTAGGTTTAACACCAATATAAATAAAGAATGAGTTCATTACAGTACATTAAAGTGGTAGTTTGCTTTATTACACTAACGGATCTCACAAAGTTTTTTTAAAGTTTTGTGTGGATAAAGTGTTCGAAGATCGAGGAGCTATCAATATGAGAAGAATAAAGAGAGGCAAGAGTTCAAGCTTGGGGATGCCCAAGGCACCCCAAGTAAATATTTCAAAGGATACTCAAGCATCTAAGCTTGGGGATGCCCCGGTTGGCATCCCATCTTTCTTCTTCAACAAATATCGGTATACCTCGGTTTTTGTTTTGTTCACATGATTTGTGTCCTTTGTGTTTTTGTTTTTCCTTTAAGAACCAAGCTAGTATGAGATAGCCCTTCATTTATTTATAGAATACTTCATGCGCTTCACTTATATCTTTTAAGTATGATCTTATGGAATTGCTCTTTGTGCTTCACTTAAATCATTTGAGTATGGTTTTGTAGAATGCTTCGTGTGCTCCACTTATATGTTTTGAGCGTGGATATTGGTTAGTCTATATTAATTATAGAATGCTCCATGAACTTCACTTATATCTTTTGGAGTATGAATAATACTATAATCTAAAGTGGGGTTGGAAGAGTGTCAACTTTAGGAATTAGTGATCCCACTATTCCGAATGAGAAGAATTTTGCTTATGCGGAGAGTAGAAAAATTTCTATGCTTGTAGATCATGAAAAGAATGCTTTATGTGATGGTTATATTGTTGAATTCATTCATGATGCTACTGAAAATTATTATGAGGAGGAATATATGCTTGTAGGAGTAGCAATAATACCAAGTTTCCTCTCTATGTGCTTAAAGTTTTGAAGTTATACTTGTTTTGCCTTCCTATGCTAGTTGATTCTTGTTCCTATAAATTATGTGCTCACAAAATCCCTAGGCATAGGAAGTGGGTTAGATTTAAATGTGCTAGTCATATTCTTCATGATGCTCTCTTTATGTTTCAATTCTTTGCTTTTATGTGAGCATCATTAAAATCATCATGCCTAACTAAAAGGCACTAAAGAAAAGCGCTTGTTGGGAGACAACCCAATATTTACGCTTACTGTTTTGTGTGTTTACATGATTAATCTACTGTATTAATCATGTTTTATATCTTTTGTTTCAATAAAGTGCCAAGTAAGACCTTTGGGAAGACTTGGGTGAAAGTTAATGTGATCTTGCTGTAAAAAACAGAAACTTTGTGCCCACGAGATTAGCTACCATTTTTTACAGAAGAGAGATTTTGAGTTGATTCTTTTTGCAGAAGATTAATAGACAAATTCCTCACGTCCACCAATTTATTTCATAATTTTTTGGAGTAGCAAAAGTATGGTTGCTGTTCAGATCATTACAGATTGTTCTGTTTCTGAAAGATTCTGTTTTCATTGCATAGTTTGCTTGTTTTATAGTTTCTATGGCTTATATTTATCAATATAAATTGTAGAAATGATATGGTACAGTAGACATTGTGTGGGAACAATTATGAACCTTGTCTTTGATAGTACCAAAGTGAATGGTTTACTCTTTATCATACTAACCTATCTCACGAAGTTTCGTTAAGTTTTATGTGATTGAAGTTTTCAAGCTTTGGGTGAGATATCAATATGAGGAGAATAAGGAGTGGAAAGACCCTAAGCTTGGGGATGCCCAAGGCACCCCAAGGTAATATTCAAGGAAGACTCAAGCGCCTAAGCTTGGGGATGCCCCGGAAGACATCCCCTCTTTCGTCTTCAAAACTATCGGTATACCTTACTCGGAGCTATATTTTTATTCATCACATGATATGAGTTTTGCTTGGAGCGTATTTTCAATTTTACTTGCTGTTTGAATAAAATCATTGGATCTGGATTATTGAATGAAAAAGAATCCTCCCATGGCTAGTTAATTATTTGACTACTCAGTGTTCTTCACTTATATCTTTTTGGAGTAGTTTGTCATTTACTCACGTGCTTCAAGTATATCCTATGAGTAAATGGTTGAATGAATTGAATATCATAAATCTGAATTTATAAATGTTTCATATGCTTATACCATGGGGAGTAATGACTTCACACATAATAAGTATATGTAACACCCCAAAATTTTGACCTTGTTTTATTAATTAAAATTTTGCCAGGAAATAAAATTTTTATTTTTCTGGATTTCTCCTTGATTTCAAAACCCTCTTCTCTTTAATATTGTGAGTTTTTACCTCTAGTGGAAACTTTCCCAAAAGTATTATTGGACTTGTGTGCCCTCTTTATAAAATATATTCTTTATCAGTGGATTTATTTGCATAATTATTTTTCCATGAACCTTATTCTTTTAAAATGAACCTTCATTAATTTGGAGCCCCTTTTTGCACTGCAACCATTTGATAAATGCTTCTAATATTTTCACCAAAATTTGGGGATGTCATGTGAGGTCTCCCCATCACTTTTATGCAAAAATATCTTTTGGTCATTGGAGATTTTGAGCTCTACATCAATTTTTCAAATCTGGTCCAGTAGGTATTTTGCACTACAACCTATTTAAATATTCTTCTAAAAATTCTCCCAAGTGTTTGGAGATGTCAGTGGATGCACATAATTCAACTTCATGCAAAAACCCAGTGATGCTCTTTGAAAAATTTGAGTGAATCATCTTCATTTCTATTCTGGTCCAGTTTGGTGTTTTGCACTGCAACCCCATTTTATTTTGCTCTAGTACCTTTGAGCTTTTTCCTACCTATAGTCCTCCCTACCAAACCCTTAAGTCCAGGAGATTGGACCCATTGGCATATTTTTGGTGCATGCAATGATAGCCTTTAGTTTCTGCCCAAAACTGGCTTTCTCCAAAACTTGCACTATCAACTTTCTATTTTTGCAAAACTAACCTTACCACCTTCTTGAGCTCCTAAAGAGACTAGGATCTGGAGAGTTTGGCCACCCCAAGAGTTGCCTAGCTGACCATGGCATTCTGTCGAACACCCTGTGTGCAGGAACAATTTTTGGCATGCCCTCTGGTTTGCATTGTGGACTTGAACCCCTGACCCATCCAGCATGTCCACTAGCATCCTAGCTGTCCCTAGCCCTGGCCCGCTAACTACCAGCCTCACCCAAGCTCTCTAGAGCGCGCTGGCATTTCGTCGAACGCCTGGCGTGCGTGCTCTGGGCGCGCCCAGGGCGCACGTTTTGCACGCGCGCGCACTGAGTCGCCGCGCCGCACTGCCACCCTCGACACGTCCCGTCTCTGGCCCCTGCTCGCCTGCCGAACCACGCCATGCACTCGCCCTCTCACCAGTACCCTCCAAGCTCTCACTGGCGCCCTACAGCGCCGCCTTGGCGGCACGCCGGCGTCGGCAGCGGGCTCTGCCGTGGTCGGCGCCGCCCAAGCCACCCGCGCGCGCCAGCTGCCCCGAGGAACAGCCCGTGCTCATCCACTTGCTCGTCGGCACGCTTTCGTCGCCGCCACGATGCCCTGCTACTACAGTAAAGTGGTCGCCGGCGATCTTATCCTCGGCCACCGCGGGAGCCAGCCTCGAGCGCCTATTTAAAGGGACCCCGAGCTCAACCGATCACTCAAGCAACCCCAGGCCACCCCCATAGCCCTCCCACAGCCAGCAATCGACGGGAAAGTCCTTTCTTCCTCGTCTTCGGCCAGCTCGGTCGCCGTCGCAATCCCGTGCCATGCGTCGCAGCCAAGCCCTCCCCCGCCAATCCAACGCCACCAAGAACTTCCCCGTAGTCGTGCGGAGCTGCCTAGCGCCTCAGCTTCGATCAAGGATCACCGGAGCCCAAAACCCACTCTGCTCCCGAGCCACCGTCCGCCGCGAAGCTCGCCACCGGTGACCTCCTCCGTCCCCGCCTGCCTAGCACCCACCGGGAGAACCGCCTCGGTCTGGCCAACCCATCCCTGCCCTCAGATGCCCTCGAGGAGCCGCCGTTCGTCGCCGACGATCGCCGGAGCCCCGTCCCGTTCGGGCTGAGAGAGAGGAGGGAGAGGAAGAACGGTCAAACCTGACCAGTGGGCCCCCTGGACCCACTGTCAGTGACCCGCTCCCCCGCCGTCCCTGGTTAAGTAATAGCGCAAAGACCGGAGTACGTCACCTCTGCTTTGAAAACGTATTCTTCCCCGCAGCGTTTTCCTTTTTCTGATTTTATTAAAATAGAACTTTGACTGATGTTTGACTGGCTATAACTTTTAAAATAAAACTCCAAATGAGTTGATTCTTTTTCCTACCTCTCTCAAATTTCCTCTAGTTTATTTTAAGATATTTTTAAAAAATATTTGAGGCAACTTTTTGTATTGTTTTTGAAATGTGTGTTGTTTGTATATTTCTCAAAATAGGATTTTTGGAGATAAGGCAACCTTCAAAAGTGCACCCCCACATGCATACACTTGAAGGCAAGCATTTCTGAACTCTGGCATAATATTTTGTGTGGTGTTTTGATATGGTTACAGCACCTTTTGACTTGGAGCATACATTATTTTTATGTGACGATAAAAAGATCATATGCATGAGTGCATAGTGGAGTTTTCTTTGCTGTGATAAATGGATATGTTGGTGATGGTATTCGTCCTCGTAAGCTTCCCTTGCATACCGGAAGGAAGCCGGGAAAGTCATGGTCTTGGGTAGACACGGGCTTGTCCCTAGTACCTCGTCGGGACGAGTATGTCCGGTATGGCATGGTGAGGCTTGACGAGTGATAAGCCTACCTGTTAATGGAAATACTTTTGTCATGCTAATCATGCAGGGAACACTTGAACCTCCTGAGTCAGCCTTAGATCGAGTCTTGTCCAGTAACCCCCATACTTGCCTGGTACTACCACTTGTCCCTGCCTTAGGTAGGGTACGGTTCAGTAAGTTGTCAACCCCTGTCTAGCACACACCGTACAGAGAGGCCGGGATGAGGGTCCCATGGCCATGGATTAAAGCCAGTCATCCGGTCCGGGGGCATGGGTGTTTCGGTTCTAGCCGAAGGGGTAGCTCCCCTAGTTTGCGCGCGGTATAAATTTTGTGATCCCATGCTACGTCGAGGTTGTAGCCTCCCCACTTAGAGTTTCGCTTGACAGGTGTCGTGGGTGAATCCAGACACCGGTAAGTTAAGCTGGTGTGTGCAGGTCAGGCGTGTTTTCAATCAAAAGACCGTAGACGGAATTAGTCCCGATGGACTAAAGAAATCCGTTACCCGTGGGTAAAGAGTACACCCTCTGCAGAGATTATACATCTATTCGAATAGCCGTGTCCATGGTTAAGGACTACAGTCTGGGATAGGTCAAGTGTCGGTCTTAGTGTCGGTCTTCGGAGGAAAGCTGCTAAACCAGAACTTTGATTATGAACTGTGACATATGTGGATTATGATCATTATTATTGTGGACTAACCTTTTACTTTATTGGTATTATTGAGTATCCCTGGGATGGTTCTACCCCCCGGATATTCTCTGTGATTATCCTTATATAAGCCCTTTATGTGGTGTCGCTCAGACGCCTGACTGTGGCATGCTTGTTACTTCTTTTATTTATAAGCCCTTTATGTGGTGTCGCTCAGACGCCCACTGCGGCATGCTTGTTATTTCTTGTATTTATAAGCCCTGTATGTGGTGTCGCCCCGACGCCCGACTGCGGCATTATTATTCTTGCAGTTTCCTCTCGAGGAGTCATTCAGACCCTCGTTTGGCACCCAGTATTTATTATGCGATCACTACATACTAATTTTTTAATTGCATATTCATATATTACCCACATGCGTGCATCATGAATATTTTGTTTATATCGTGACTGACGTTATGATCATAGAATATTTCGGAGCATGATTACCCCTGGTTATATTATACCCGTGTTCTTGATGTTTGCGAGTACATTCAAACGTACTCACTGGCTTGTCCCTGGCTATTGTCTTGGCCAGATTTCTTGCCCGGAGAAGAGTGTTACGACGACGGCCCTGGAACCTACGCAGTGTTGTCAGCAGCCTCGCGAAGATAGGAGTTATCCTGGTCAGCTGTTCTTGTGGGGAAATGGAGTCCCATAGACGCAGATGAACCACAAACCGCTTCCGCCATCAACCATTAGAAACCAAGTGTTGTACTCATAGGCCACAATGGTCTTGTACTACATATTTTTGTACTTGCTTGGATTTTCTTGTATCAAGTTGGTTCCTCATCAGCTAACAGTAATCCTGGGGCTGGTGAGCACAACGGCCATTTTCTGGAGAATTAATATCCCGAAAAACCAGTCGTGACAGACTTGGTATCACAGCTAGGCTGACCATTGGCTAACCCTATCTTAGCCAGGTCAATAAACCTAGGTTGACCAACCCACCAGACCTTAACCAAACCCCGGCCAAGCTTCTCGCGTAAGATAGCCACACAGTGAACCCGACGCTTTTGGCAGTCGGTGCCCAACCTATCAGCTTAGCCTGTCGATCACGCGCCAGTGACCGACACCTAACTTGTATCACTCGCAAGCGTGCGAAGGAAGACTCCGCCTCTTTTTCTATAAAAAGGGCGCGCTAGCCTCAACCCAGCACAGCACAGCCTCTCTCCCAAACCAAGTCGCGATGCCTGGCCCCATTGTTCACAATGAGACCACAGCAACCAACCTTGGAGGTTTTGTGACCGTGCTCGCAAACCTCACCCGCCGTGCCTATGCATTAGAGGAGCCCCCAGAGTATGTTGTGTACCAAGAGCTCATGAACGGTGAGAGCCGTCAGTTCTGGGCCACTGTACACATTTACGGTAGGGGTCTGACGCCAGAACGCCCCTACAGGTTCACCGGAAGGACAATTTCCTTTGAGCCATAAGCCATCCAACTGGCAGCCCGCGAAGCTATAGTCCAACTCCGGCACTTGTCGCCTAGAGTTAACTGTCGCTCGTTCTACTACTACCCCAGTCGTGACGGGTATGGTAGGCCGCCCCAGGTTGCCAATGGAGATCACGAGACGGATCCTGCGCTATTGCATCTGGTGCGCTATGTAAGTGCACTCGAGGGACTATTCGATCAAATCACCCTTGATCTGATCGCAGCTCGTGGAGAACTGTTTTGCCGAGCCCCGGCGAGAGGAGAAGTGGAGCCCAACGCCGACAACCCAGTCGTGCTGTTCGGACACCCGATCAAGTCCTTGCGGTCTGCCCCAGCCATCGGCCAAAATACTTTGATGTCCCCAGAAGCGCTTCGTCGCCTTTTGGAAACACACTCCAGCGGAGTTGTGACCAACAACCCCCGCGATGGTCATCACCGCTACCCCGACCCTGCAACCCCTCAACCTCATCCGGCTAATCCCGACGGTGAAACCCGTGGAGAAGATTCGACGTCCTCTAGACAAGCCCGTTTAGATATTAACGGAGTAGACTAAGTCGCTCGAATAGTAACGAGCCTTGTTATTTCTACGCCCTGTAATTGTGTGATCCTGTATCGCCATTGTCAGGGGATGTCTGCTGGTGCGCCCCATCACCAAAAGACGTTTTCTTCGGAACCTGTCCTTTTGCCGTCTTTATTATAACGTCATAGCTGTGTTTATTTGTGTGTTACAGCTTTATGTTTGTACCTTAAATGCGTGCTATGCGCAAACTCTTGTTTTCAACTTATGAGTGTATTTTTTTTAAATCAACCCTTAGCAAATCTCGAGGATGAGATTTTTTTAAGGGGGGTAGTGTTGTAACACCCCAAATTTTTGACCTTGTTTTATTAATTAAAATTTTGCCAGGAAATAAAATTTTTATTTTTCTGGATTTCTCCTTGATTTCAAAACCCTCTTCTCTTTAATATTGTGAGTTTTTACCTCTAGTGGAAACTTTCCCAAAAGTATTATTGGACTTGTGTGCCCTCTTTATAAAATCAATTCTTTATCAGTGGATTTATTTGCATAATTATTTTTCCATGAACCTTATTCTTTTAAAATGAACCTTCATTAATTTGGAGCCCCTTTTTGCACTGCAACCATTTGATAAATGCTTTTAAAATTTCACCAAAATTTGGGGATGTCATGTGAGGTTCCCCATCACTTTTATGCAAAAATATCTTTTGGTCATTGGAGATTTTGAGCTCTACATCAATTTTTCAAATCTGGTCCAGTAGGTATTTTGCACTACAACCTATTTAAATATTCTTCTAAAAATTCTTCCAAGTGTTTGGAGATGTCAGTGGATGCACATAATTCAACTTCATGCAAAAACCCAGTGATGTTCTTTGAAAAATTTGAGTGAATCATCTTCATTTCTATTCTGGTCCAGTTTGGTGTTTTGTACTGCAACCCCATTTTATTTTGCTCTAGTACCTTTGAGCTTTTTCCTACCTATAGTCCTCCCTACCAAACCCTTAAGTCCAGGAGATTGGACCCATTGGCATATTTTTGGTGCATGCAATGATAGCCTTTAGTTTCTGCCCAAAACTGGTTTTCTCAAAACTTGCACTATCAACTTTCTGTTTTTGCCAAACTAACCTTACCACCTTCTTGAGCTCCTAAAGAGACTAGGATCTGGAGAGTTTGGCCACCCCAAGAGTTGCCTAGCTGACCATGGCATTCTGTCGAACACCCTGTGTGCAGGAACAATTTTTGGCATGCCCTCTGGTTTGCATTGTGGACTTGAACCCCTGACCCATCCAGCATGTCCACTAGCATCCTAGCTGTCCCTAGCCCTGGCCCGCTAACTACCAGCCTCACCCAAGCTCTCTAGAGCGCGCTGGCATTTCGTCGAACGCCTGGCGTGCGTGCTCTGGGCGCGCTCAGGGCGCACGTTTTGCACGCGCGCGCACTGAGTCGCCGCGCCGCACTGCCACCCTCGACACGTCCCGTCTCTGGCCCCTGCTCGCCTGCCGAACCACGCCATGCACTCGCCCTCTCACCAGTACCCTCCAAGCTCTCACTGGCGCCCTACAGCGCCGCCTTGGCGGCACGCCGGCGTCGGCAGCGGGCTCTTCCGTGGTCGGCGCCGCCCAAGCCACCCGCGCGCGCCAGCTGCCCCGAGGAACAGCCCGTGCTCATCCACTTGCTCGTCGGCATGCTTTCGTCGCCGCCACGATGCCCTGCTACTACAGTAAAGTGGTCGCCGGCGATCTTATCCTCGGCCACCGCGGGAGCCAGCCTCGAGCGCCTATTTAAAGGGACCCCGAGCTCAACCGATCACTCAAGCAACCCCAGGCCACCCCCATAGCCCTCCCACAGCCAGCAATCGACGGGAAAGTCCTTTCTTCCTCGTCTTCGGCCAGCTCGGTCGCCGTCGCAATCCCGTGCCATGCGTCGCAGCCAAGCCCTCCCCCGCCAATCCAACGCCACCAAGAACTTCCCCGTAGTCGTGCGGAGCTGCCTAGCGCCTCAGCTTCGACCAAGGATCACCGGAGCCCAAAACCCACTCTGCTCCCGAGCCACCGTCCGCCGCGAAGCTCGCCGCCGGTGACCTCCTCCGTCCCCGCCTGCCTAGCACCCACCGGGAGAACCGCCTCGGTCTGGCCAACCCATCCCTGCCCTCAGATGCCCTCGAGGAGCCGCCGTTCGTCGCCGGCGATCGCCGGAGCCCCGTCCCGTTCGGGCAGAGAGAGAGGAGGGAGAGGGAGAACGGTCAAACCTGACCAGTGGGCCCCCTGGACCCACTGTCAGTGACCCGCTCCCCGCCGTCCCTGGTTAAGTAATAGCGCAAAGACCGGAGTACGTCACCTCTGCTTTGAAAACGTATTCTTCCCCGCAGCGTTTTCCTTTTTCTGATTTTATTAAAATAGAACTTTGACTGATGTTTGACTGGCTATAACTTTTAAAATAAAACTCCAAATGAGTTGATTCTTTTTCCTACCTCTCTCAAATTTCCTCTAGTTTATTTTAAGATATTTTTAAAAATATTTGAGGCAACTTTTTGTACTGTTTTTGAAATGTGTGTTGTTTGTATATTTCTCAAAATAGGATTTTTGGAGATAAGGCAACCTTCAAAAGTGCACCCCCACATGCATACACTTGAAGGCAAGCATTTCTGAACTCTGGCATAATATTTTGTGTGGTGTTTTGATATGGTTACAGCACCTTTTGACTTGGAGCATACATTATTTTTATGTGACGATAAAAAGATCATATGCATGAGTGCATAGTGGAGTTTTCTTTGCTGTGATAAATGGATATGTTGGTGATGGTATTCGTCCTCGTAAGCTTCCCTTGCATACCGGAAGGAAGCCGGGAAAGTCATGGTCTTGGGTAGACACGGGCTTGTCCCTAGTACCTCGTCGGGACGAGTATGTCCGGTATGGCATGGTGAGGCTTGACGAGTGATAAGTCTACCTGTTAATGGAAATACTTTTGTCATGCTAATCATGCAGGGAACACTTGAACCTCCTGAGTCGGCCTTAGATCGAGTCCTTGTCCAGTAACCCCCATACTTGCCTGGTACTACCACTTGTCCCTGCCTTAGGTAGGGTACGGTTCAGTAAGTTGTCAACCCCTGTCTAGCACACACCGTACAGAGAGGCCGGGATGAGGGTCCCATGGCCATGGATTAAAGCCAGTCATCCGGTCCGGGGGCATGGGTGTTTCCGGTTGGAGCCGAAGGGGTAGCTCCCCTAGTTGCGCGCGGTATAAATTTGTGATCCCATGCTACGTCGAGGTTGTAGCCTCCCCACTTAGAGTTTGCTTGACAGGTGTTGTGGGTGATTCCAGACACCGGTAAGTTAAGCTGGTGTGTGCAGGTCAGGCGTGTTTTCAATCAAAAGACCGTAGACGGAATTAGTCCCGATGGACTAAAGAAATCCGTTACCCGTGGGTAAAGAGTACACCCTCTGCAGAGATTATACATCTATTCGAATAGCCGTGTCCATGGTTAAGGACTACAGTCTGGGATAGGTCAAGTGTCGGTCTTAGTGTCGGTCTTCGGAGGAAAGCTGCTAAACCAGAACTTTGATTATGAACTGTGACATATGTGGATTATGATCATTATTATTGTGGACTAACCTTTTACTTTATTGGTATTATTGAGTATCCCTGGGATGGTTCTACCCCCCAGATATTCTCTGTGATTATCCTTATATAAGCCCTTTATGTGGTGTCGCTCAAACGCCCGACTGTGGCATGCTTGTTACTTCTTTTATTTATAAGCCCTTTATGTGGTGTCGCTCAGACGCCCGACTGCGGCATGCTTGTTATTTCTTGTATTTATAAGCCCTGTATGTGGTGTCGCCCCGACGCCCGACTGCGGCATTATTATTCTTGCAGTTTCCTCTCGAGGAGTCATTCAGACCCTCGTTTGGCACCCAGTATTTATTATGCGATCACTACATACTAATTTTTTAATTGCATATTCATATATTACCCACATGCGTGCATCATGAATATTTTGTTTATCTCGTGACTAACGTTATGATCATAGAATATTTCGGAGCATGATTACCCCTGGTTATATTATACACGTGTTCTTGATGTTTGCGAGTACATTCAAACGTACTCACTGGCTTGTCCCTGGCTATTGTCTTGGCCAGATTTCTTGCGCGGAGAAGAGTGTTACGACGACGGCCCCGGAACCTATGCAGTGTTGTCAGCAGCCTCGCGAAGATAGGAGTTATCCTGGTCAGCTGTTCTTGTGGGGAAATGGAGTCCCATAGACGCAGATGAACCACAAACCGCTTCCGCCATCAACCATTAGAAACCAAGTGTTGTACTCATAGGCCACAATGGTCTTGTACTACATATTTTTGTACTTGCTTGGATTTTCTTGTATCAAGTTGGTGCCTCATCAGCTAACAGTAATCCTGGGGCTGGTGAGCACAACGGCCATTTTCTGGAGAATTAATATCCCGAAAAACCGGTCGTGACAGTATAGGTAGTAAACTTATTGGAAGTTAGCAAACATAGAATTGGTCACTTGAACAATTCATGAAAGAATATTGAAGGAAGGGAGATTTCACATATAAATATACTATCTTGGACATCTTTTGTAATTGCGAGCACTCATTAAAATATGACATGCTAAAAGGTTGATGTTGGACAAGGAAGACAACGTAATGGGTTATGTTTCCTTATATTCAAAATAAAGTATATTGTCTTGGATCATCCAACGTGCTGAGCTTGCCTTTCCCCCTCATGATAGCCAAATTCTTTGCACCAAGTAGAGATACTACTTGTGCTTCCGAATATCCCTTAAACTAGTTTTGCCATGAGAGTCCACCATACCTACCTATGGATTGAGTAAGATCCTTCAAGTAAGTTGTCATCGGTGCATGCAATAAAAATTGCTCTCTAAACATGTATGATCTATTAGTGCGAAGAAAATAAGCTTTATACGAAATTGTGATAGGGAAGAAATAAAAGCGATGGACTGCATAATAAAGGTCTCTATCACAAGAGGCAATATAAAGTGATGTTCTTTTGCATTAAGATTTTGTGCATCCAACCATAAAAGCGCATGACAACCTCTGCTTCCCTCTGCGAAGGGCCTATCTTTTACTTTTATTCTTCTACCTTATGCAAGAGTCAAGGTGATCTTCACCTTTCCTTTTTTACATTTTATCCTTTGGCAAGCACATTGTGTTGGAAAGATGCTGATATATATATATATATATATATATATATATCCAATTGGATGTAAGTTATCATGAACTATTATTGTTGACATTACCCTTGAGGTAAAAAGTTGGGAGGTGAATCTATAAGCCCCTATCTTTCTCTGTGTCCGATTAAAACTTTGAACCCATAAATATCACGTGAGTGTTAGCAATTGTGAAAGATTAAATGATAGTTGAGTATGTGGAGTTTGCTGAATCAAAGCTCTGACATAGACCCTTCCGGAAAATAAGATGAATTGCAATTGTTTGATGACTAAGAATATAGTTTGTTAGTTTCAAGAAAGTTTATGATCTATACTTTAACATGTGAATAGCTTGTTACTTGATCATGAAAGGTTTTATGAGATGAGCTACTGTTATGACATATAATGGTGCTAGAAAAGGGTGATTGAAATTATCATTGATCAAACTTGTGCACCTGCTAGCATTCACACTTCATAAATTATTTCTTTTATCATTTACCTACTCGAGGACAAGCAGGAATTAAGCTTGGGGATGCTGATACGTCTCCAACGTATCTATAATTTATGAAGTATTCATGCTATTATATTATCCATCTTAGATGTTTTATATGCTATTTTATATGATTTTTGGGACTAACCTATTAACCTAGAGCGCAGTGCCAGTTTCTGTTTTTTCCTTGTTTTTGAGTTTTACAGAAAAGGAATACCAAACGGAGTCCAATTGACGTGCCAATTTTTGCTGATTTTTTATGGACCAAAAGAAGCCCCTGGAGCAAAAGAGTTGGGCCAGAAGAGTCCCGGGCTGTCCACGAGGGTGGGGGGCGCGCCCACCCCCCTGGGTGTGGGCCCCTGCCTCGTGGACGACTCGGAGACCACCCTGACGTGAAACCAACGCCAAAAATTCCTATAAATACAGAAACCCCCAGAAAATAACCTAGATCGGGAGTTCCGCCGCCGCAAGCCTCTGTAGCCATGATAAATCAATCTAGGCTCTCTCTGGCACCCTGCCAGAGGGGGCCATCATCACCGGAGGCCATGGAGGAGGATCCCAGAGGGGCCATCATCGCCATGAAGGCCAAGGATCAGAGGGAGAACCTCTCCCCATCCAAGGGGTAGGCCATGGAGGAGGAAGCACAAGGGGGAGAACCTCCTCCTCTCTCTCGGTGGCGCCGGAGTGCCATTGAGAGGGGAATCATCGTCGCGGTGATCGTCTTCATCAACATCACCACCATCATCACCATCCTCATCTCTTTTACGTGGTCCACTCTCCCGCACCCCGCTGTAATCCCTACTTGAACATGGTGCATTATGCCACATATTATGATCCAATGATGTGTTGCCATCCTATGATGTTTCGAGTAGATATCCTTTGTCTTTGGGTTGACTGATGATCTAGATTGGTACGAGTTGTATGTTTTATTTTGGTGCTGTCCTATGGTGCCCTCCGCGTCGCGCAAGCGTGAGGGATTCCCGCTGTAGGGTGTTGCAATACGTCATGATTCGCTTATAGTGGGTTGGTGAGTGACTGAAACACAAACCCGAGTAAGGGGGTTGTTGCGTATGGGAATAAAGAGGACTTGATGCTTTAATGCTATGGTTGGGTTTTACCTTAATGATCTTTAGTAGTTGCGGATGCTTGCTAGAGTTCCAATCATAAGTGCATATGATCCAAGTAGAGAAAGTATGTTAGGTTATGCCTCTCCCTCATATGAAATTGCAATGACGACTATCGGTCTTGTTAACAATTGCCTAGGACAATTCCGCACATCGACCCATCATTATTCCACACTCGCTATTTATAATATTTAGTAATATATTCTAACTTTATGATAACAACACCTACTTTTATATTTTAGCTCTCCGATATCATGCAAAGTTATCCTCTTCATACCCACAACATAGTTTTATTTCTCGTTTCTAGTTGGAAGCAAAGGTTCGGTGTACGTAGAATCGTATCAGTGGCAGATAGGACTTGCGAGAATATTGATCTTACCTTTAGCTCCTTGTGGGTTTGACACTCCATACTTATCACTTCCACCTTTGGGAATTGCTACGATGATTCCCTGCACTTGGGGATTATCATACATGAACCGCGTTGTCATAATGCTTCCGCTTACGGTCTACGAGGGTACATAGATGACACTCTCCCCTCTCGTTGCTATGCATCACCATGATCTTGCATGTGCGTAGGAATTTTTTTGAAATTACTACGTTCCCCAACAGTGGCATCTGAGCCAGGTTTATGCGTAGATGTTATATGCACGAGTAGAACACAAGTGAGTTGTGGGCGATACTAGTCATACTGCTTACGAGCATGTCATACTTTGATTCGGCGGTATTGTTGGATGAAGCGGCCCAGACTGACATTACGCGTACGCTTATGCAAGACTGGTTCTACCAACGTGCTTCGCACACAGGTGGCTGGTGGGTGTCAGTTTCTCCAACTTTAGTTGAATCGAGTATGGCTACGCCCGGTCCTTGTTGAAGGTTAAAACATCACATACTTGACGAAATATCGTTGTGGTTTTGATGCGTAAGTAAGAACGGTTCTTGCTCAGCCCGTAGCAGCCACGTAAAACTTGCAACAACAAAGTAGAGGATGTCTAACTTATTTTTGCAGGGCATGTTGTGATGTGATATGGTCAAGACATGATGCTAAATTTTATTGTATGAGATGATCATGTTTTGTAACAGAGTTGTCGGCAACTGGCAGGAGCCATATGGTTGTCGCTTTATTTTATGCAATGCAATCGCCATGTAATTGTTTTTTACTTTATCACTAAGCGGTAGCGATAGTCGTAGAAACAATAGTTGGCGAGACGACAACAATGCTACGATGGAGATCAAGGTGTCGTGCCGGTGACGATGGTGATCATGATGGTGCTTTGGAGATGGAGATCAAAGGCACAAGATGATGATGGCCATATCATATCACTTATATTGATTGCATGTGATGTTTATCCTTTATGCATCTTATTTTGCTTAGTTCGACGGTAGCATTATAAGATGATCTCTCACTAAATTTCAAGGTACAAGTGTTCTCCCTGAGTATGCACCGTTGCGACAGTTCTTCATGCTAAGACACCACGTGATGATCGGGTGTGATAAGCTCTACGTTCACATACAACGGGTGCAAGCCAGTTTTGCACACGCAGAATACTCGGGTTAAACTTGACGAGCCTAGCATATGCAGATATGGCCTCGGAACACTGGAGACCAAAAGGTCGAGCGTGAATCATATAGAACATATGATCAACATAGTGATGTTCACCATTGAAAACTACTCCATCTCACGTGATGATCGGACATGGTTTAGTTGATATGGATCACGTGATCACTTAGATGATTAGAGGGATGTCTATCTAAGTGGGACTTCTTAAGTAATATGATTAATTGAACTTTAATTTATGATGAACTTAGTCCTAGTAGTATTAGCATATCTATGTTGTAGATCAATAGCTCGCGTTTAGCTCCCCTGTTTTATTTTTGATATGTTCCTAGATAAAACTAAGTTGAAAGATGTTAGTAGCAATGATGCGGATTGGATCCGTGATCAGAGGATTATCCTCATTGCTGCACAGAAGAATTATGTCCTTGATGCACTGCTAGGTGACAGACCGATTGCAGGAGCAAATGCAGACGTTATGAATGTTTGGAAAGCTCAATATGATGACTACTTGATAGTTTAGTGCACCATGCTTTACAGCTTAGAATCGGGGCTTCAAAGACGTTTTTGAAACACCACAGAGCATATGAGATGTTCCAAGAGTTTAAATTAGTATTTCAGACTCATGCCCATGTCGAAAGGTATGATACCTTTGACAAGTACTTTGCCTACAAGATGGAGGAGAATAGCTCAGCTAGTGAGCATGTGCTCAGAATGTCTGAGTACTACAATCACTTGAATCAAGTGGGAGTTAATCCTCCAGATAAGATAGTGATTGACAGAGTTCTCTAGTCACTATCACCAAGTTACTAGAACTTTGTGATGAACTATGATATGCAAGGGATAACGGAAATGATTCCCAAGCTCTTCATGATGCTGAAATCGACGAACGTAGAAATCAAGAAAAGCATCAAGTGTTGATGGTTGACAAGACCACTAGTTTCAAGAAAAGGGCAAAGGGAAGAAGGGGAACTTCAAAAAGAACGGCAAGCAAGTTGCTGCTCCTGTGAAGAAGCCCAAAGCTAGACCCAAGCATGAAACTGAGTGCTTCTACTACAAAGGAAATGGTCACTGGAAGTGGAACTGCCCTAGATACTTGGCGGATAAGAAGGCTGGCAAAGTAAACAAAGGTATATTGTATATACATGTTATTGATGTGTACTTTACTAGTGTTTATAGCAACCCCTCGGCATTTGATACTGGTTCAGTTGCTAAGAGTAGTAACTGGAAACGGGAGTTGCGGAATGAACAGAAACTAGTTAAGAGCGAGGTGACGATGTGTGTTGGAAGTAGTTCCAAGATTGATATGATCATCATCGCACACTCCCTATACTTTCGGGATTAGTGTTGAACCTAAATAAGTGTTATTTGGTGTTTGTGTTGAGCATGAATATGATTTGATCATGTTTATTGCAATACGGTTATTCATTTAAGTTAGAGAATAATTGTTGTTCTGTTTACACGAATAAAACCTTCTATGGTCATACACCCAATGAAAATGGTTTGTTGGATCTCGATCATAGTGATACACATACTCATAATATTGAAGCCAAAAGATGCAAAGTTAATAATGATAGTGCAACTTTGTGGCACTGCCGTTTAGGTCATATTGGCGTAAAGCGCATGAAGAAAATCCATACTGATGGACTTTTGGAATCACTTGATTATGAATCACTTGGTACTTGCGAACCATGCCTCATGGGCAAGATGACTAAAAATCCGTTCTCCGGAACAATGAAGCGAGCAACTGACTTATTGGAAATAATACATACTGATGTATGCGATCCGATGAGTGTTGAGGCTCGAGGCGGGTATCATTATTTTCTGACCTTCACAGATGATTTGAGCAGATATGGGTATATCTACTTGATGAAACATAAGTCTGAAACATTTGAAAAGTTCATATAATTTTAGAGTGAAGTGGAAAATCATCGTAACAAGAAAATAAAGTTTCTACGATCTGATCATGGAGGAGAATATTTGATTACGAGTTTGGTCTTAATTTGAAACAATGCGGAATATTTTCGCAACTCACGCCACCTGGAACAGCACAGCGTAATGGTGTGTCCGAACATCGTAACCATACTTTATTAGATATGATGCAATCTATGATGTCTCTTACCGATTTACCATTATCTTTTTGGGGTTATGCATTAGAGACAGCTGCATTCACGTTAAATAGGGCACCATCTAAATCCGTTGAGACGACACCATATGAACTGTGGTTTGGCAACAAACCAAAGTTGTCATTTCTTAAAGTTTGGGGTTGCGATGCTTATGTGAAAAAGTTTCATCCTGATAAGCTCAAACCCAAATCGGAGAAATGTGTCTTCATAGGATACCCAAAGGAGACAGTTCGGTACTCCTTCTATCACAGATCCAAAGGCAAGACATTCGTTGCTAAGAATGGATCCTTTCTAGAGAAGGAGTTTCTCTCGAAAGAAGTGAGTGGGAGGAAAGTAGAACTTGATGAGGTAATTGTACCTGCTCCCTTATTGGAAAGTAGTTCATCACAGAAATCTGTTCCCGTGACTTCTACACCAATTAGTGAGGAAGCTAATGATGATGATCATGTAACTTCAGATCAAGTTACTACCGAACCTCGTAGGTCAACCAGAGTGAGATCCGCACCAGAGTGGTACGGTAATCCTGTTCTGGAGGTCATGTTACTTGACCATGATGAACCTACGAACTATGAGGAAGCGATGATGAGCCTAGATTCCGCGAAATGGCTTGAGGCCATGAAATCTGAGATGGGATCCATGTATGAGAACAAAGTGTGGACTTTGGTTGACTTGCCCGATGATCAGCAAGCCATAGAAAATAAATGGATCTTCAAGAGGAAGACAGACGCTGATAGTAGTGTTACTATCTACAAAGCTAGACTTGTCGAAAAAGTTTTTGACAAATTTCAAGGTGTTGACTATGATGAAATTTTCTCACTCGTAGCGATGCTTAAGTCTGTCCGAATCATGTTAGCAAAATGCCACATTTTATGAAATCTGGCAAATGGATGTCAAAACTACATTCCTTAATGGATTTCTTAAAGAAGAGTTGTATATGATACAACCAGAAGGTTTTGTCGATCCTAAAGGTGCTAACAAAATGTGCAAGCTCCAGCGATCCATCTATGGACTGGTGCAAGCATCTCGGAGTTGGAATATACGCTTTGATGAGTTAATCAAAGCATATAGTTTTATACAGACTTGCGGTGAAGCCTGCATTTACAAGAAAGTGAGTGGGAGCACTACAGCATTTCTGATAAATATATGTGAATGACATATTGTTGATCGGAAATAATGTAGAATTTTTTGGAAGGCATAAAGGAGTATTTGAAAGGAGTTTTTCAAAGAAAGACCTCGGTCAAGCTGCTTACATATTGAGCATCAAGATCTATAGATATAGATCAAGATGCTTGATAGGTTTTTTCAATCAGTACATACCTTGACATGATTTTGAAATAGTTCAAAATGGAACAGTCAAAGAAAGAGTTCTTGCATGTATTACAAGGTCTGGAATTGAGTAAGACTCAAAGCCCGACCACGGTAGAAGATAGAAAGAGAATGAAGGTCATTCCCTATGCCACAGCCATAGGTTCTATAAAGTATGCCATGCAGTGTACCAGATCAATTGTATACCCTACACTGAGTTTAGGGAGTACAATAGTGATCTAGGAGTAGATCACTGAACAGCGGCCAAAATTATCCTTAGTGGAATAAGGATATGTTTCTCGGTTATGGAGGTGACAAAAGGTTCGTCGTAAAGGGTTACGTCGATGCAAGTTTTGACACTGATCCAGATGACTCTAAGTCTCAATCTGGATACATATTGAAAGTGGGAGCAATTAGCTAAAGTAGCTCCGTGCAAAGGATTGTAGACATAGAAATTTGCAAAATACATACGGATCTGAATTTGGCAGACCCGTTGACTAAAATTCTCTCACAAGCAAAACATGATCTCGCCTTAGTACTCTTTGGGTGTTAATCACATGGTGATGTGAACTAAGATTACTGACTCTAGTAAACCCTTTGAGTGTTGGTCACATGGCGATGTGAACTACGGGTGTTAATCACATGGTGATATGAACTATTGGTGTTAAATCACATAGCAATGTGAACTAGATTATTGACTCTAGTGCAAGTGGGAGACTGAAGGAAATATGCCCTAGAGGCAATAATAAAGTTGTTATTTATATTTCCTTATGTCATGATAAATGTTTATTATTCATGCTAGAATTGTATTAACCGGAAACTTAGTACATGTGTGAATACATAGACAAAACAGAGTGTCACTAGTATGCCTCTACTTGACTAGCTCGTTGAATCAAAGATGGTTAAGTTTCCTAGCCATATACATGAGTTGTCATTTGATTAACGGGATCACATCATTAGAGAATGATGTGATTGACTTGACCCATTCCGTTAGCTTAGCATTCGATCGTTTAGTATATTGCTATTGCTTTCTTCATGACTTATACATGTTCCTTTGACTATGAGATTATGCAACTCCCGAATACCGGAGGAACACTTTGTGTGCTACCAAACGTCACAACGTAACTGGGTGCTTATAAAGGTGCTCTACAGGTGTCTCCGATGGTACTTGTTGAGTTGGCATAGATCGAGATTAGGATTTGTCACTCCGATTGTCGGAGAGGTATCTTTGGGCCCTCTCGGTAATGCACATCACTATAAGCCTTGCAAGCAATGCAACTAATGAGTTAGTTGCGGGATGATGTATTACGGAACGACTAAAGAGACTTGCCGGTAACGAGATTGAACTAGGTATTGAGATACCGACGATCGAATCTCGGGCAAGTAACATACCGATGACAAAGGGAACAACGTATGTTGTTATGTGGTTTGACCGATAAAGATCTTCGTAGAATATGTGGGAGCCAATATTGAGCATCCAGGTTCCGCTATTGGTTATTGACCGGAGACGTGTCTCGGTCATGTCTACATAGTTCTCGAACCCGTAGGGTCCGCACGCTTAACGTTCGGCGACGATTGGTATTATGAGTTTATGTGATTTGATGTACCGAAGGTAGTTCGGAGTCCCGGATGAGATCGGGGAGATGACGAGGAGTCTTGAAATGGTTGAGATGTAAAGATCGATATATTGGAAGGCTATATTCGGACATCGGAAAGGTTCCGAGTGATTCGGGTATTTTTCGGAGTACCGGGGAGTTACAGGAATTCGTCCGGGGAGTCAATGGGCCTTAATGAGCCTTAGTGGGAAGGAGAGGCAGCAGCCAGGAGGTGGCGCGCGCCCCTCCCAAGCCAAGTCCGAATTGGACAAGGGGTTTGGGGCACGGCCCCCCTCTCCCATCCTTCTCCCCTCCCCCTCCTTTCCCCCTTCTCCTAGTTGGACTAGGAAAGGAGGAAACCTACTCCTACTAGGAGTAGGAATCCTACTCCCTTGGCGCGCCCCTCCTAGGGCCGGCCTCCTCCTCCCTCCCTCCTTTATATACGTGGGGAGGGGGCACCCCATAGATACACAAGTTGATCAGTTGATCTTTTAGCCGTGTGCGGTGCCCCCCTCCACTATAATCCACCTCGGTAATATCGTAGCGGTGCTTAGGCGAAGCCCTGCGTCGGTAGCATCATCATCACCGTCATCATGCCGTCGTGCTGACGGAACTCTCCCGCGAAGCTCTGCTGGATCGTGAGTTTGTGGGACGTCTCCGAGCTGAACGTGTGCAGAACTCGGAGGTGCTGTGTGTTCGGTACTTGGATCGGTCGGACCATGAAGACGTACGACTACATCAACTGCGTTGTCATCACGCTTCCGCTTACGGTCTACGAGGGTACGTAGAAGACACTCTCCCCTCTCGTTGCTATGCATCACCATGATCTTGCGTGTGCGTAGGAATTTTTTTGAAATTACTACGTTCCCCAACACCAACACACATCATCACCTCGCCCTTAACTAGTCTCTGTTTATTTTGCAACTCCCGTTTCGAGTTACTACTCTTAGCAACTGAACCAGTATCAAATACCGAGGGGTTGCTATAAACACTAGTAAAGTACACATCAATAACATGTATATCCAATATACCTTTCTTCACTATGCCATCCTTCTTATCCGCCAAGTATCTAGGGCAGTTCCACTTCCAGTGACCATTTCCTTTGCAGTAGAAGCACTCAGTTTCAGGCTTGGGTCTAGCTTTGGGATTCTTCATGGGAGTGGCAACTTGCCATTCTTCTTGAAGTTCCCTTTCTTTCCCTCTCCCTTTTACTTGAAACTAGTGGTCTTGTCAACCATCAACACTTGATGATTTTTCTTGATTTCTAGCTTTGCCGATTTCAGCATCGCGAAGAGCTTTGGGAATCGTTTCTGTTATCCCTTGCATATTATAGTTCATCACGAAGTTCTAGTAACTTGGTGATAGTGACTAGAGAACTCTGTCAATCACTATCCTATCGGGAAGATTAACTCCCACTTGATTCAAGTGATTGTAGTACTCAGACATTCTGAGCACATGCTCACTCATTGAGCTATTCTCCTCCATCTTGTAGGCAAAGTACTGTCAGAGGCCTCATACCTCTTGACACGGGCATGAGTATGAGATCCCAATTTCAACTGTTGGAACATCTTATATGCTTCGTGGTGTTCAAAACATTTTTGAAGTCCCGGTTCTAAGCCGTAAAGCATGGTGCACTTTACTATCAAGTAGTCATCATACCGAGCTTGTCAAACGTTCATAATGTCTGCATCTGTTCCTGCAATAGGTCTGTCACCTAGCGGTGCATCAAGGACATAATTCTTCTGTGCAGCAATGAGAATAATCCTCAGATCACGGACCTAGTCCGCATCATTGCCACTATCATCTTTCAACATAGTTTTTCTCTAGGAACATATCAAAAAATAAACGGGGAGCTACATCGCGAGCTATTGATCTACGACATAGTTATGCAAATACTATCAGGACTAAGTTCATGATAAATTACAGTTCAATTAATCATATTACTTAAGAACTCCCACTTAGATAGACATCCCTCTAGTCATCTAAATGATCACATGATCCAAATCAACTAAACCATGACCGATCATCACGTGAGATGGAGTAGTTTTCAATGGTGAACATCACTATGTTGATCATATCTACTATATGATTCACGCTCGACCTTTCGGTCTCCAGTGTTCCGAGGCCATATCTGCATATGCTAGGCTCGTCAAGTTTAACCCGAGTATTCCGCGTGTGCAAAACTGGCTTGCAACCCGTTGTATTTGAACGTAGAGCTTATCACACCCGATCATCATGTGGTGTCTCGGCACGACGCACTGTCGCAATGGTGCATACTCAGGGAGAACACTTATACCTTGAAATTTTTGTAAGGGATCATCTTATAAAGCTACCGTCAAACTAAGCAAAATAAGATGTATAAAAGATAAACATCACATGCAATCAAAATATTTGACATGATATGGCCATCATCATCTTGTGCCTTTGATCTCCATCTCCAAAGTACCGTCATGATTTCTACTGTCACCGGCATGACACCATGATCTCTATCATCTTGATCTCTATCAACGTGTCGTCATATGGCCGTCTTGACAACTATTGCTTTTGCAACTATTGCTATCGCATAGCAATAAAGTAAAGCAATTACATGGCGCTTGCATCTTATGCAATAAAGAGACAACCATAAGGCTCCTGCCAGTTGCCGATAACTTCAACAAAACATGATCATCTCATACAACAATTTATATATCATCACATCTTGACCATATCACATCACAACATGCCCTGCAAAAACAAGTTAGACGTCCTCTACTTTGTTGTTGCAAGTTTTACGTGGCTGCTACGGGCTTAGCAAGAACCGTGCTTACGTACGCATCAAAACCACAATGATTTTTCGTCAAGTATGTGATGTTTTAACCTTCAACAAGGACTGGGCGTAGCCACACTCGATTCAACTAAAGTTGGAGAAACTGACACCCGCCAGCCACCTGCGTGCAAAGCACGTCGGTAGAACCAGTCTCGCGTAAGCGTACGCGTAATGTCGGTCCGGGCTGCTTCATCCAACAATACTGCCGAATCAAAGTATGACATGCTGGTAAGCAGTATGACTATTATCGCCCACAACTCATTTGTGTTCTACTCGTGCATATAACATCCACGCATAAACCTGGCACGGTTGCCACTGTTGGGGAACGCAGTAATTTCAAAAAAATTCCTACGCACACGCAAAATCATGGTGGTGCATAGCAACGAGAGGGGAGAGTGTAGTCCACGTACCCTCGTAGACCATAAGGGGAAGTGTTATGACAACGCGGTAATGTAGTCATACGTCTTCACGATCCGACGGATCCTAGTACCGATAGTACGGTACCTCCGCGATCTGCACACGTTCGGCTCGGTGATGTCCCACAAACTCTCGATCCAGGTGAGTGTCGAGGGAGAGCTTCGTCAGCACGACGGCGTGATGACGGTGATGATGAAGCTACCGGCGCAAGGCTTCGCCTAAGCACTACAACGATATGACCAAGGTGGATTATGGTGGAGGGGGGCACCGCACACGGCTAAGAGATCAATGATGAACTTATGTGTCTATGGGGTGCCCCCTCCCCCATATATAAAGGAGTGGAGGAGGGGGCTGGCCGGCCTCAAGGGGTGCGCCCCAAAGGGGGGAATCCTACTCCAACTAGGAGTAGGTTCCCTCCTTTCCTAGTCCAACTAGGAGGGGGAAGGAAGGGGAAGAGGGAGAGAAAGAAAGGGGGGCCGGGCCCCTTCCCAATTCGGATTGGGCTAAGGGGGCGCGCCCCTCCTCTTGGACTTCTCCTATCTCTTCCACTAAAGCCCATGTAGGCCCATTAAGCCCCCGGGGGGTTCCGGTAACCTCCTAGTACTCCGGAAAATGCCCGAACTCATCCGGAACCTTTCCGGTGTCCAAACATAGCCTTCCAATATATCGATATTTATGTCTCGACCATTTCGAGACTCCTCGTCATGTCCGTGATCAAATCCGGGACTCTGACCAACTTTCGGTACATCACAACACATGAACTCATAATACCGATCGTCATCAAACGTTAAGCGTGCGGACCCTACGGCTTTGAGAACTATGTAGACATGACCGAGACTCATCTCTGGTCAATAACCAATAGCAGAACCTAGATGCTCATATTGGATCCCACATATTCTACGAATATCTTTATCGGTCAAACCGCATAACAACATACGTTGTTCCCTTTGTCATCTGTATGTTACTTGCCAGAGATTCGATCGTCGGTATCTCAATACCTAGTTCAATCTCGTTACCGGCAATTCTCTTTACTCGTTCCATAATGCATCATCCCGCAACTAACTCATTAGTCACATTGCTTGCAAGGCTTATAGTGATGTGCATTACGGAGAGGGCCCAGAGATACCTCTCCGACAATCGGAGTGACAAATCCTAATCTCGATCTATGCCAACTCAACAAGTACCATCGGAGACACCTGTAGAGCACCTTTATAATCACCCAGTTACGTTGTGATGTTTGGTAGCACACAAAGTGTTCCTCCGGTATTCGGGGGTTGCATACTCTCATAGTCATAGGAACATGTATAAGTCATGAAGAAAGCAATAGCAATATACTAAACGATCAAGTGCTAAGCTAACAGAATGGGTCAAGTCAATCACATCATTCTCTAATGATGTGATCCCGTTAAAATGACAACTCATGTCTATGGCTAGGAAACTTAACCATCTTTGATTCAACGAGCTAGTCAAGTAGAGGCATACTAGTGACACTTTGTGAAAGGATCGAGAAGAGGTGTCCAGAGGGGGGTGAATAGACCCTTAGCAAGAAAAGTTGCAGTTTTTAACTTCTTTAAGTTGAAGTGGAGTTTTGGCACAAGTTTAAACATTCACAATACATATCAAGCAAGCATGACAAGAGTATATGAGCAGCGGAAAGTAATGCATGCAAGTTGCAAGAATGTAAAGGGATGGGATTGGAGTGTGCAAACGCAATTGGAGACTCGGAGATTTTTTATCCGTGGTTCCGATAGGTGGTGCTATCGTACATCCACGTTGATGGAGACTTCAACCCACGAAGGGTAACGGTTGCGCGAGTCCACGGAGGGCTCCACCCACGAAGGGTCCATGAAGAAGCAACCTTGTCTATCCCACCATGGCCGTCGCCCACGAAGGACTTGCCTCACTCGTGTAGATATTCACGAAGTAGGCGATCTCCTTGCCCGTACAAACTCCTTGGTTCAACTCCACAATCTTGACGGAGTCTCCCAAGTGACACCTAACCAATCTAGGAGACACCACTCTCCAAAAGGTAATAGATGGTGTGTTGATGATGAACTCCTTGCTCTTGTGCTTCAAATGATAGTCTCCCCGACACTCAACTCTCTCTCTTAAGATTTGGATTTGGTGGAAAGATGATTTGAGTGGAAAGCAACTTGGGAAGGCTAGAGATCAAGATTTATGTGGTTGGAGTGGAATACCTTGACCTTAACACAAGTGTAGGTGGTTCTCTCTCAGAAAATGTATGTTGGATGTGTAGGCATGTTCTGATGGCTCTCTCCACGAATGAAGAGTGGGTGGAGGGGTATATATAGCCTTCACACAAAATCTAACCGTTACACACAAATCACCAAACTCGGTGGGACCAAATTAGAAAACTCGGTCGGACAGATTTGGTTCATAATGTGACCGTTAGGCATTTCGGTGGGACCGATATGACCAACTCGGTGGGACCGATGTGCTAGGGTTAGGGTAAAGCCTCATCTCGGTTTGACCGATTACACAAACTCGGTGGGACCGATTTTGGTAATAAGCAAAACAGAAAGTTGGCCAAGCAAACTCGGTGGGACCGATTGCATATCTCGGTGAGACCGAAATTAATGCAATAGGCAACAGAGAGTTTGCAAGCCCATCTCGGCGAGACCGAGATCCCATCGGTGAGACCGAATTGATTAGGGTTTGTGGCAGTGGCTATGTCAAGAGAACTCGGTGGCGCTGGATAGAATGTTTCGGTGGGGCCGAGTTTGACTTTTGGTTTGGGACATATGTGGATGTGAGAAAGTGGTTGAGTGCTTTGGAGCATATCACTAAGCACTTTGAGCAAGCAACTCATCAAGCAACACCTCACCCCCTCTTAATAGTATTGGCTTTTCCTATGGACTCAATGTGATCTTGGATCACTAAAAATAAAATGTAGAGTCTTGTGCTTTGAGCTTGAGCCAATCCTTTGTCCTTATCATCTTGAAGGGGTTCCACATCCTCTAGTCCATGCCACTCCATTGTTGAACTTATCTGAAATATACTAGGTAGAAGTATTAGTCCAACAAGAGATATGTTGACATTTATTACCAAACTCACCCAGGGAGCACTTGTGTGACCGACTTCATCGCAGAGAAAACACTTGCCACCTGAGCTCACTAGGCAAGTAAAATCTCACAAGGATTTGCAAGGAATTAACTGAAAGATTTGCAATGAATTGGATGCAGGGAATGCAGAACAAAAATAAAAAGAAAAGAAATCTAGATGAAGTTTTTTTTGAAAGGGGAAACAAATATGCATAAGTCAAATGCAAGAGCACAGAGAAACACAAGAGAACTTCATCTAGAATTGGTCGGCGACAAAGTCACCTATGTTAGAGTATATAGACTTAGGAGTCAAGTGAGATCACTTGATCATAGGTCGTACTCATCGTTTAAGCTCAAAATGGGGTTACCATTTTTTGTTTAAGCATCTTGATGTATTCACATCTCGTTGAGTTGCTTTGAACCATGACTTGGAGTAAAGCTTCTCTAAGATGGAATAACATACCTTGGGTGGTGGTGTTGATCTTGATCATGTAGTTGTACTTTGTGGGTTGCTCAAGGTTGATGTAGCTCATCTAGAGTTGGGAGCACTACTACCTCTTGAGCACTGCGTTGGTTTTCCCTTGAAGAGGAAAGGGTGATGCAGTAAAGTAGCATAAGTATTTCCCTCAGTTTTTGAGAACCAAGGTATCAATCCAGTAGAAGACCATGCTCAAGTCCCACGCACCTACACAAACAAATAAGAACCTTGCAACAAACGCGATAAAGGGGTTGTCAATTCCTTCACGGCCACTTGCAAAAGTGAGATCTGATAGAGATGATAAGATAATATTTTTGGTATTTTTATGATAAAGACTAAAATTAAAGAAAGCAAAATAAACGGCAATAGAAATAACTTGTTGACGGGAGATTAATATGATGGAAAATAGACCCGGGGGCCATAGGTTTCACTAGTGGCTTCTCTCAAGATAGCATAAGTATTACGATGGGTAAAAAAATTACTGTCGAGCAATTGATAGAATTGAGCATAGTTATGAGAATATCTAGGTATGATCATGTATATAGGCATCACGTCCGCGACAAGTAGACTGACTCCTGCCTGCATCTACTACTATTACTCCACACATCGACCGCTATCCAGCATGCATCTAGAGCATTAAGTTCGTAAGAATAGAGTAACGCATTAGGCAAGATGACATGATGTAGAGGGATAAACTCATGCAATATGATATAAACCCCATCTTTTTATCCTCGATGGCAACAATACAATACGTGTCGTTTCCCCTTCTGTCACTGGGATCGAGCACCGCAAGATTGAATCCAAAGCTAAGCACTTCTCCCATTGCAAGAAAGATCAATCTAGTAGGCCAAACCAAACTGATAATTCGAAGAGACTTGCAAAGATAACCAATCATACATAAAATAATTCAGAGGAGATTCAAATATTGTTCATAGATAATCTTTATCATAAACCCACAATTCATCGGATCTCGACAAACACACCGCAAAAGAAGATTACATCGAATAGATCTCCAAGAGAATCGAGGAGAACATTGTATTTAGATCCAAGGAGAGAGAAGAAGCCATCTAGCTAATAACTATGGACCCCGAAGGTCCGAGGTAAACTACTCACACATCATCGGAGAGGCTATGGTGTTGATGTAGAAGCCCTCCGTGATCGATGCCCCCTCCGGTGGAGCGTCGGAAAAGGTCCCAAGATGGGATCTCACGGGTACAGAAGGTTGCGGCGGTGGAAATAGGGTTTTTTGCTCCGTATCTGATGTTCTCGGGGTACGTAGGTATATATAGGAGGAACAAGTAGGTCGGTGGAGCTACGAGGGGCCCACGAGGGTGGAGGGCGCACCCAGGGGGTAGGCGCGCGCCCTGCCTCGTGGCCTCCTTGTTGATTGCTTGACGTCCACTCCAAGTCCTCTGGCTCACGTCTACTCCGAAAATCACGTTCCCGAAGGTTTCATTCTATTTGGACTCCGTTTGATATTCCTTTCCTTCGAAACACTGAAATAGGGAAAAACAGTAATTTGGGCTGGGCCTCCGGTTAATAGGTTAGTCCCAAAAATAATATAAAAGTGTATAATAAAGCCCATTAAACGTCCAAAACAGAATATATAATAGCATGGAACAATCAAAAATTATAGATACGTTGGAGACGTATCAAGCATCCCCAAGCTTAATTCCTGCTCGTCCTCGAGTAGGTAAATGATAAAAACAGAATTTTTGGTGTGGAATGCTACTTTGCATAATTTTCAATGTAATTCTCTTCATTGTGGCATGAATATTCAGATCCGAAAGATTCAAGATAAAAGTTTAATATTGACATAAAAATAATAATACTTCAAGCATACTAACAAAGCAATCATGTCTTCTCAAAATAACATGGCCAAAGAAAGTTATCCCTACAAAATCATATAGTCTGGCTATGCTCTATCTTCATCACACAAAGTATTTAATCATGCACAACCCCGATGACAAGCCAAGCAATTGTTTCATACTTTTGATGTTCTCAAACTTTTTCAATCTTCACGCAATACATGAGCGTGAGCCATGGACATAGCACTATATGTGGAATAGAATGGTGGTTGTGGAGAAGACAAAAAGAAGAAGATAGTCTCACATCAACTAGGCGTATCAATGGGCTATGGAGTTGCCCATCAATAGATATCAATGTGAGTGAGTAGGGATTGCCATGCAATGGATGCACTAGACTATAAGTGTATGAAAGCTCAACAAAAGAAACTAAGTGGGTGTGCATCCAATTCGCTTGCTCACGAAGACCTAGGGCATTTTGAGGAAGCCCATCATTGGAATATACAAGCCAAGTTCTATAATGTAAAATTCCCACTAGTATATGAAAGTGACAACATAGGAGACTCTCTATCATGAAGATCATGGTGCTACTTTGAAGCACAAGTGTGGTAAAGGATAGTAACATTGTCCCTTCTCTCTTTTTCTCTCATTTTTTTTATTTGGGCCTTTTCTCTCTCTTTTTTTATGGCCTCTTTTTTTTCGTCCGGAGTCTCATCCCGACTTGTGGGGAATCATAGTCTCCATCATCCTTTCCTCACTGGGACAATGCTCTAATAATGATGATCATCACACTTTTATTTACTTACAACTCAAGAATTACAACTCAATACTTAGAAAAAATATGACTCTATGTGAATGCCTCCGGCGGAGTACCGGGATATGCAATGGATTAAGAGTGACATGTATGAAAATTATGAACGGTGGCTTTGCCACAAATACGATGTCAACTACATGATCATGCAAAGCAATATGACAATGATGGAACGTGTCATAGTAAACGAAACGGTGGTAAGTTGCATGGCAATATATCTCAGAATGGCTATCGAAATGCCATAATAGGTAGGTATGGTGGCTGTTTTGAGGAAGGTAATGGTGGGTGTACGGTACCGGTGAAAGTTGCGCGATACTAGAGAAGCTAGCAATGGTGGAAGGGTGAGAGTGCGTATAATCCATGGACTCAACATTAGTCATAAAGAACTCACATACTTATTGCAAAAATCTATTAGTTATCGAAACAAAGTACTACGCGCATGCTCCTAGGGGGATAGATTGGTAGGAAAAGACTATCGCTCGTCCCCGACCACCACTCATAAGGAAGACAATCAATAAATAAATTGTCGGAGTAAATGGCCACGGGTAGCCTAACCGACTCCCCCTGGCTCCTAAAAAAATTTATCAGGCCATTTGAGCCTTCAAGCATTCGAAGCACTGGGCCGCCTTCCCCCGGCCGGCTATCCCAGGGGACGACTCTCAGAAGGCGACCCAGTCCCAGAAACCTTCCCCAAGAAAGCTACGAAATGGCCGACTCCAGGAAGCCGGCTCCAAAAGGACCAACTCCCAAAAGCCGGCCATGAAGAACACCGACTCCTAAAAGCCGGCCATGAAGAACGCCAACTCCAAGAAGCCGGCCAAGACCGCACCCACCAAGATTGTGTCCACATAATGGTGACAAGACAGGGCGTGGTCGCAGTACGGCCCACTACCCCTGAATCCCGAAGCAGGCATGGCCACAGGACGCCGTACGTGTCAGCCATCTCCCGTCCGGCCCGGCACTGTAGCCATGTTGGCCTCAACGTCATCCACAACAGACGCCAGTACGGCCCGCGGGCGGCGGGCCCCTTTAGCCAGAGAGATGCACGAAGGCGGCCCGGCCTCCCCCAGTCGGCCAGGGGCGTAGCCGGCCCCCGGGAGTCGGCTACCCCCTCCCTTCGAAACATGTGCCACATTAAGGAGACAAGACGAGGTAAGGCTACTGTGAGAGCCCACAAGGCGGCACACTGTAGCCACGCTTACCTCGACAAAGACCTCGTCATCAGGGGCGAGGCTACAGTAACCAGCCGCCGACAAGACCCCCAAGCGGTGGGGCCGGCCTGTCGACCAAGAGGCCGGCAGTCGGCGGGCCCCAATGGCCGGCGGAGAAGCTGGCGAACACAGACACTGACGGCTGGGACCCGCGCCCAGCCGGATTACAATTGTACCCCCGGGGGGTAGGCCTATATAAACCCCCCGGGGCACCCATGCAAAGGGTTGGTCTCATAGAGTTACACACACACCATATAGAGAGGAAAGTGAGAGCTAGCCTTGCTCTTCTTCTCCCTCGAATCCGACAGCTCAAGGAGCACTTGTAGCTACTCGTTTTGATCTAGTGATCATGCGGAGACCCCGCAGAGCAGGACTAGGGGTGTTATCTCCACGGAGAGCCCCGAACCTGGGTAAGATTCGCCGGCGTTCATGTCTTCGCCTCATCCCGTTTCCAGGCACCGGCGACGTCTTACTGGCTCCCACAATGATAAGCCACCCGTTGGCATATGTCACACGTACCACCCGACATAAATCATGCTCCGACTTCATCACATAACGGTTCACCATACGTGCATGCTACGGGAATCACAAACTTTAACACAAGTATTTCTCAAATTCACAACTACTCAACTATCATGACTCTAATATCACCATCTTCATATCTCAAAATAATTATGAAGTATCAAACTTCTCCTAGTATTCAACACACTTATAAGAAAGTTTTTACTAATCTTGGATGCCTATCATAATTGGACTAATTTCACAATTTAAGAAAATTACCATGCTGTTTTGTAGGACTCTCAAAATAATATAAGTGAAGCATGAGAGAACAATAATTTCTATAAAATAAGACCACCACAGTGCTCTAAAAGATATAAGTGAAGCACTAGAGCAAAAACTATATAGCTCAAAAGATATAAGTGAAGCACATAGAGTATTCTAACAAATTCCGAATCATGTGTGTCTCTCTCAAAAGGTGTGTACAGCGAGGATGATTGTGGTAAACTAAAAAAGAAAGACTCAAATCATACAAGACGCTCCAAGCAAAACACATATCATGTGGTGAATAAAAATATAGCTCCAAGTAAAGTTACCGATAGAGGATGACGAAAGAGGGGATGCCTTCCGGGGCATCCCCAAGCTTAGGCTTTTGGTTTTCCTTGGATTTTACCTTGGGGTGCCTTGGGCATCCCCAAGCTTAGGCTCTTGCCAATCCTTGTTCCATAATCCATCAAATCTTTACCCAAAACTTGAAAACTTCACAACACAAAACTTAACAGAAAATCTCGTGAGTTCCGTTAGCGAAAGAAAACAAAACACCACTTCAAGGTACTGTAATGAACTCATTATTTATTTATATTGTTGTTAAACCTACTGTATTCCAACTTCTCTATGGTTTATAAACTCTTTTACTAGCCATAGATTCATCAAAATAAGCAAACAACACGCAAAAAACAGAATCTGTCAAAAAACAGAACAGTCTGTAGTAATCTGTATCTAACGCAAACTTCTGGAACTCAGAAAAATCTACTGCAATTGGAATCAGTATTTTATCACGTTCTGGTGATTTTAAACAATTGTTTTCGTGAACAGAAAGTTTCTGGAATTTTCAGCAAGATCAAATAACTATCATCCAAGAAGATCCTATAGGTTTCACTTGGCACAAACACTAATTAAAACATAAAAACACATCTAACCAGAAGCTATATAAAAGATTTATTACTAAACAGAAGCAAAAAGCAAAAAACTAAAATAAAATTGGGTTGCCTCCCAACAAGCGCTATCGTTTAACGCCCCTAGCTAGGCATGACAGCAAGGATAGATCTAAGTATTCCCATCTTTGGTAGGCAATTCTTCAATAGAACACCTACAACCCTTAGGAATTTCTTTCCTCTTATTAATGATCAAATTCTTAGGCAAGAAATCAAGAAATTCATTTGTAGCAAACGGTTCCTTAATGATAGCAAAAAAATTGGGATGAACACTTATTGATTTGAGATCCGCATTTTCCTTACTAGAAGATTCACCCTTATTTTTAGGAACATACATAAGCTTGGCAATTTTGGTAGGAGGGTTAGGAGTATTTTTTACGGAAGAAAAAGCGGACCCTAAGTTGGTAATAATACCCTCAAGCTTATCGATTATAGTGGAATCTTGATCTATTCTTTCATTAAATATGGGTTCCTTTTCTTTGAAATTTTTCAAAGTAACTCCTACCTTAGATCCATATTGGGTAATTTGATTGTGGATCTTTATCCAAATTCTCAATCAATTCTGTAGTAGCAACTTTATTTTCAATAATTTCAAGCCGTTGCATCACATGTTCCAAAGTTAAAATAGTTCCAGTAACCAAAAGAGGTGGTGGGCCAAACAAATCAATCATAGCATTATAAGAATCAAAAGTATGGCTACCCAAGAAATTTCCTCCGGTAATGGTGTCAAGAATATATCTATTCCAAGGACTGATGCCTACATAAAAATTGCGAAGAAGAACGGAACTAGATTGCTTCCTAGTAGATCTATTTTGCGCATTGCAAATTCTGTACCAAGCATCTTTTAGATTTTATCCCTCCCTTTGTTTAAAATTAAGAACTTCATTCTCGGGAGACAAAGGAGTAGATAAAGGACTAGCCATAACGATGAAGCAAGCAAAAAAGAGGCGAGCTGAAAAGAGGGCGAATAAAACGGCAAGGGTGAAGTGGGGGAGAGGAAAACGAGAGGCAAATGGCAAATAATGTAATGCGAGGGATAAGAGTTTGTGATGGGTACTTGGTATGTCTTGTCGGGTGGTAGGTGCGACATATGCCAACGGGTGGCTTATCATTGTGGGAGCCAGTAAGACGTCGCCGGTGCCTGGAAACGGGATGAGGCGAAGACATGCACGCCGGCGGATCTTACCCAGGTTCGGGGCTCTCCGTGGAGATAACACCCCTAGTCCTGCTCTGCGGGGTCTCCGCATGATCACTAGATCAATACAAGTAGCTACAAGTGCCCCTTGAGCTGTCTGGCTAGAGGAAGAAGAAGGGCAGGGCTAGCTCTCCTTTTCTCTCTATGTGGTGTGTGTAACTCTATGAGATCAACCCTTTGCATGGGTGTCCCGGGGGGTTTATATAGGCCTACCCCCCAGGGGTACAATGGTAATCCGGCTGGGCGCGGGTCCCAGCCGACAGTGTCTATGCTCACCGGCTTCTCCGTCGGTCATTGGGGCCCGCCGACTGGTGGGTCCCACCGGCTGCCGGCTTCTTGGCCGGCACGCCGGCCCCATCGCTTGGGGGTTTTGTCGGCGGCTGGTTACTGTTGCCTCGCCTTTGATGACGAGGGCTTTTTCGAGGTAAGCGTGGCTACAGTGTCACCGCCTTGCGAGCTCTCACTGTAGCCTTACCTCGTCTTGTCTCCTTAATGGGGCGCATGCTTCGAGGGAGGGAGGTAGCCGGCTATTGGGAGCCGGCCACATCCCTGCCGACTAGAGGAGGCCGGGCCGTCTTCAGATGTCTCTCTGGCAAAGGGGCCCGCCGCCCACGGGCCGTACTGGCACCTGTCGTGGGTGACATCCAGGCCAACATGGCTACAGTGCCGCGCGGGACGAGGGATGGCTGGCCCGTATGGCGCCCTGTGGCCATACCTGTTCCGGCATTCGGGGGTAGTGGGCTGTACTGCGGCCACGCCCCGTCCTATCACCGTTATGTGGGTACAGTCTTTGTGGGTGCAGTCTTGGCCGGCTTCTGGGAGCCGACTTTCTTCATGGCCGGCTTTCGGGAGTCGGCTTTCTTCATGGCCGGCTTCTGGGAGTCGGTCCTCTTGGGGTCGGCTCCATGGAGTTGGCTATCTCGTATCTTTCTTGGAGGAGGTTTCTGAGACTGAGTCGCCTTCTAGGAGTCGGCCCTGGGGATAGCCGGCCGGGGGAAGGCGGCCCTATGCTTTGTATGCTTGAAGGCTTGAATGGCCTGGTAATTTTTCGAAGAGCCAGGGGGAGTCGGTGAGGCTACCCGTGGCCATTTACTCTGACAGTAGTCCCCGAAGCTGGTTGGGCCTCGAGGCTGAGTGGAAGTCGAGAAGCTCGGTCAGTTTCTTATCTTGACGAGCCAGCAGCTAGGAGCCGGCTTCGGTTGGGCGCGCCGTCTTGGCGAAAATTTTTAAAGTCGTAAGGCGGGAGTCTGTTGGCGCGCGCGCCGGGCTGCGGGCCGGCCGCTCGCCGCCTGCGAACCACGTGGCGTCCCCTGGCTGAAGAGAGCCTGCCAACCCACGCGCGTGACAAGACGTCGCCCCAGGCCAAGGGCCCGCCACTCCTACGCCTAGGCCCAGGCGCGGATTCTTTGCGGCCCAAAGCCGTCCGCACGTCTTCCGGCGGCGGTTTCCGCACGCCGTTAGGGTGCAATAATCGTGGGACGTGGGGGAGTGGGCGCAGTTAATCCCACGTTCCTCCCCACGCCTCGCCTCCTCGACTTCGCCGCACGAGGCTATAAGTAGGGGGAGGAGGGGGAAGCGGCAGACGCTCGCACGCTCCTCTCCTCTCCGCCATCTTCTTCCTCCTGCTCTCCCTTGCAGCAGCGCCTCGCCGCCGCGCCGTCCCACCACTCTTCACTCCGCCCCACAGCTCTGCCGCCGCAGGGCCGTGCTTTCTCCGCCGCCACACTCTTCCTCGCTAGCTTCTCGCCACCATGCAGTACGGCGGGGACTGGGACGGCTCCAATGTCCACATGGACCACATCGAGTTCCTCCGCAAGACGCGGCGGTTGCCCGGCGCGGACCAGGTGCGTGTCCGTCTCGCGCCTGCGAGGGAGATCACGCCGGAGCCGGAGGAAGGCGAGCCGGTCTTGGAGCCAGCTTCGACGACTGGCCGGATGACGACGAGCCGGAAGTCGTCCCACGCCGCCAGCTGGCGTCTGGCCACGGCGCGGGTTCCTCCGCCGCGCCGCCTGCTCGGGGCGGCGAGCAGAAGCGTTGGGCTTGTTCGGCAATCGGCCGAAGAAGCCCAAGGGCGGGGCGGCGGCGACCAGGCGGGATGAGGCGGCCGCGAAGGCGGTCCGCTTCCGCAAGGTGGTGAAGCAGCCGCAGACGGTGTCGGCGTAAGTGTATACTCCTTTGTGCATTCTTTCTTCTTTTCTTTGGTAGTTTCTGAGTCCTTGTCCTTTCTCAAAAAATCAGGGCTCCGCTGTCGCTCGAGCGGGTTGCTGCCACCTCCGTCGTTGGATCGCCGGGAGGATCCGGGAGCACCCGCCGCGTGGACCCCCGCGCCGAGCTTCAGGCGGCGACGGAGCGAAACGCGCGGGAGGCGCGGGAGGAGCGGGAGGCGGAGGAGTTGAGGGCGGCTGCCGCCAAGGCAGCACAGGAGGAGGAGGCGGCGAAGGCGCACGCCGACGCAGCGGCCAAGGCCCAAGCGGAGGCTGCGGCCGCGGCGATGGCAGAGGGGGCCTTGCTCATCACCCCTCTGCGTGTCGCGGAGCCTGAGGCCCCAGAGCCCCGCCAGGGGAAGCCGGTGGCGACCAGCCGGGATTGGAGAGGGAGGACGACGTCGTCATCCCGGAGAGGGAGGCGGCACCGGCCCCGCCGACTGGGGCGACCCAAGGCGGCCGGCCTAACTTGCCGCCTGTGCAATCGGCCGGGGGCGAGCCGGCCGCGAAGACGGATCTGGTGATCCAGTCGCCCTCGCGCTAGCACACGGGGAAGGCCGCATCGGGGCCGCAGAAGGCCGCGGGCTCCAGCTCGTCCGCCCAGGACATTGAGGCGGCCAACGCCAGCTCGGGGTGGACGCCGGGTGGAGGGACGGCTATGGTGAACGTGGCAGCGCAGGACGTCCGGAACCGGCTTCAGGCCCAGGCTGCGGCGCTGAGGAAATATAATGACGAGTTCCTTGCGACGCGGGCGGCCATTTGGGTTAGTCTTCTTATTTTTGCTTTTTTGATCTTGGTTTCTTCCGTGGGGGCGCGTTAGCGCACCCACTGGGTGTAGTCCCTGAGTTCCGAGTCGGCTGCTGAGCAGGCGGCTTGGAACTTCTTAGCGGGCCTTGTTTTGCTATTCTTGTTCTCATTCGCTCCTCTGCCTGACTTGCAGGACTACCACAACCTTCGCACGGCTGCCTTCAACTCCCAGGCTCGGGAGCTGACCCAGAAGACTGCTGACCTATCTGAGAGCCGGGGTAAGTGCTTCGTCTTTTGTCTCGCGTGGGGGCGCGTCAGCGCACCCACTGGGTGTAGTCCCCGAGATTCGGGCCGACTGCTGAGCAGTCGAGTCGGATCTTCCTTGACGACTTCTTCCTTATTGCTTCTTTCTTTTCTGCCATCCCTGCAGCGGCCAACTCCAGTCTGAGGGAACAGCTGGGCGGGGCTCAGGCTGCCCTCTGCGCTAAGGAGGCCGAGTTTGCCGCCTTGGCACAGGAGCGTGACCGCCTGGCCAAGAGGTTGGCCGACCAGGAGAAGAGCCACAAGGCGGCCCTGAAGGCGGTGCAGGACAGCGAGGCCGCCCTCCAAGCCGAGTATGAGACAGAGGCGGCCAGCTGGGCCAAAGCGAAGCAGACGCTGATCAACGGCTATGGCCAGATCGAAGACTTGGTTGACGGTAGGCCGCCTTCCTCTTCGTTCTTGCTTGCCGCTTGCCGTTTTGGCTCATTTTCTGACTTGGTGTTTTTCTCTTCTTTCTCTTTCTTCCTTGCGCAGAGTACATCCCTGGCTACTCTACCGCCGCCAACCAGCTCGTCGAGGCCCACCGCGAGGCACGAAGGCAGGCTGGCGCCGAGATCGCGCCAAACGCTCGCCGGTCGCTGGAGGAGCAGCTCTTGGCGATTCAGGCCCGCCTCCAGCCGGCTCATCGCATGCTCCGCCGGCTTCAGCGTGTTGGGGCGCAGGTGTTGGCCGCTCTCTGGCCTGGTGAAGTGATTCCCCGCACCCCCAATCGGACTGCCGACTGGCTGGAGGTGGCGGTTGGCCGCTTCGAGGCCTGGAAGGCTTCTGCGGCTTGGTCCGGCGCCAGGCGGGCGCTGGAGTTCGCCAAGGCCTGGTATCCCGAGCTGAGTCAGGACCAGCTGGCCACCTGGCGGCAGGAGGCCGACATAGAGCTGGAGCCGGCGCGGCCGGCGATCATCCAGCGGGCTTCGGCGATTGCGGACTACACCGACACCAGCGCCTTCGCTCCTGAGGTGGACGACAACGGCGCTGCCCAGCCGGAGGAGTGGTTCGGACTAACCTGGCAGACGGCGAGGACTCGGCTGAGGAGATCGACTCCAGCGACGAGGGCGAGGAGGAGGAGGAGGAGGGTGAAGACGTCGCGCCAGATGGTGGAGCGGCCGGTCAGCCTCAGCTTGACCGTGCCTCCAGCAACAAGGCACGCGTGGGTGCCCGTCTGCAGCCGGCGATGATCAAGCCGAGACCCGCCAGCCGGCCACTTCTCTAGCCGGCGGCGCCGTCTCGCCCGACCAGCCCGGCTCCCCTGTTGCGCCCTTAGTCTAGTCTGCTGCCTCTACTTTCCTGTTTCACCATTCTTGGAATAGTGTTTTGTTAAGTTTGCACAATTCCACCCACTGGGTGTATTCGAACTATATTGACTGCCGGCCGGTTTGGGGCCTTATGTGTAAATATAATTATGCATGCGTTTGGCTTTCCCTTGTTCTTTGCTTTTCATCCTTCTGCTGTTTCCTTTGCCGCCCTCCCTTGGTTGCCGCCTTCCCAGCCGGACAGCTGCTCTGCAATCTGTGGCTGGGGAAGTGCTTGGGAGGGCAAGTACTCTAGCTTTGTTGGATTATAGCGAAGTGATTGGGAGGCCGGCCAGCCGGCTGTTTTGACAGCCGGCAAGCATGGTTGGAGGCCGTCTTTGCATTATACAAGTTCGTTAGTCCTTAGCCGTTTTTCGTGTGGGCATCCTTTCTGCCTTTGGCTCTTGCCAGTCGGACAGTCGGCTCTTCGAGCTGCGACTTTCAACAAGAGAGGGCTCGGGTGCCGGCACACTACTTGTCTGACTTCAGGTAGAACTTTTAATATAACTTAAGGCGGCCAGTCCCCGGGCCGACTAGTCAAACCCGGTGCCAGACAGAAAATCAAATGTAATAATACATTCATGAGTATGACGCTCGTCATTCATAGATAAAGGAGGGCAATCCCCGAGTGCTCCTCGGGGGGCCCGTTGTTTCGTACTTAATACACAAAGGTAGCATGATACATACTGCTTTCAACTGTAAAATCTTCTCAGGAGGTTCGCGTTCCATGGTCGCTCTGACTCCTTGCCGGAATCATCCCTCTTGCGTGCTCTTGGTTTTTGTGCGTCGATCAGGTAGTAGGAGTCGTTGCCTAGTGCTTTGCTGATGACGAAAGGGCCTTCCCAAGGGGCCGAGAGCTTGTGCTGGCCGGCTGTTCACTGGATCAGTCGAAGCACAAGGTCGCCCTCTTGGAAAGATCTCGGCTTGACCTTTCGGTTGTGGTAACGGCGCAAACCCTGCTGGTAGATGGCGGACCGGCTGAGTGCTAACTGCCGGCCTTCTTCCAGCAGGTCGACGCCGTCTTCTCGCGCTTCCTTGGCCTCCGCCTCCGTGTACATGGTGACCCGAGGCGAGTCGAACTCGATGTCAGTTGGGATGACAGCCTCGGCACCATATACAAGGAAGAACGGAGTGAAGCCGGTTGACTTGTTTGGGGTAGTACGCAGACTCCAGAGGACAGCCGGCAGCTCATCGAGCCAGCAGCCGGCCGATCGCTCCAGTGGTACGACCAGTCGGGGCTTGATGCCGGAGAGGATGAGTCCATTTGCTCGCTCGACCTGGCCGTTTGACTGCGGGTGGGCAACGGACGCTAAGTCCAGTCGGATGCCCTGCGTCGCGCAGAAACGTGCCAGTGCTCCTTTGGCAAAGTTTGTGCCGTTGTCGGTGATGATGCTGTGCGGCACGCCGTACCGAGTAGTGATGTCGGCAATGAATGTCACGGCAGTCGGCCCGTTCAGCTTCTTGATCGGCTTCGCTTCGATCCACTTGGTAAATTTGTCCACGGCGACAAGCAGATGTGTCAAGCCGCCGCGGGCTGTCTTGAATGGGCCCACCATGTCCAGCCCCCAGACGGCAAAGGGCCAGGTGAGGGGGATGGTCTTGAGTGCGGAAGCTGGCAGGTGTTGCTTGGAACTGAAGACTTGGCATCCTTTGCAGCTTTTGACTATCTCTTTCGCATCTTCCAAAGCAGTCGGCCAAAAGAAACCATGGCGGAAAGCTTTGGCCACAAGTGATCTTGAAGTTGCGTGGTGGCCGCATTCGCCTTGGTGGATATCCTTGAGGATTGCCACACCTTTCTCTGGCTCGACGCAGCGCTGGAAGACTCCAGTGACGCTGCGCTTGACAAGTTCTCTATTTATTATTGCATATGCTCCGGCTCAGCGTTGCACTAGTCTTGCCGAGGTCTCATCAGTAGGCAGCTCTCTGTTGACTAGGAAGTTGAGGATGGGATGGGCCCATGATGGAGCTGTGACTTCTTCTACTGTTAGTACGACCACTGTGACTCGGGTGGGCGGGTTGGGTGGTGGAGAGTTGGAGTCGGCCACCGCTTCTTGTGTCGCTGCAGTCCCCGGGCCGACTGCTGCAGTCCCCGGGCCGGGTTCTGCAGTCCCCGGGCCGGGTTCTGAAGTCCCCGAGCCGGGTGCGACTACGGCAGTCCCCGGGTCGCTTGCCGAAGTCCTCGAGCCGCCTGCTGGGTTCCTCCAGTCGGATCCGGCTGCATCGGGGGCAGGCGGTACGAAGATAGAGTCCGACTCTAGAGACGGCTTGATAGACGGTTTGAGAAGGCGCTGGAGAGAGACACCGGTTGGTATAGCCTGTCGGGTGGAGCCGATCCGTGCCAGGGCATCTGCTTGGTCGTTGTCGGCCCGTGGCACGTGAAGGAACTCGCACCCTTCGAAGTACCCACTGATCTGCTGGATGAGGAATCGATAGCCCGCCATGTTTGCATCCTTGGCGTCCCAGTCGCCAGATGACTGCTGGACCACCAAGTCTGAGTCGCCATAACATAGGATCCGGCGTATGCCAAGCTCTTTGGCTAGCCGGAGCCCGTGTATGAGCGCCTCGTACTCGGCCACGTTGTTGGAGGCGGCGAAGTGGATTTGCAGCGTGTATCTGAGCTTGTCGCCTTTGGGAGAGGTGAGGACGATGCCGGCTCCCAAGCCGGTGCGCATCTTGGACCCGTCGAAGTGCATCCGCCAATGAGTAGAGTCGGGAGCCGGCGGTAGGTACTGGGTCTCGGCCCAGTCGACGAGGAAGTCGGCCAATGCTTGGGACTTGATGGCGGTGCGGGGCTGATAGAAGATTGTGTAAGGTGCAAGCGCAATGGCCCATTTAGCCACCCGGCCGGATGCATCCCGGCTGCCTATGATCTCGGCAAGCGGGGCGGTGCACACGACCGTGATGGGATGCTCTTGAAAGTAGGGCTTCAGTTTCTTGGCGGCGAAGTATACTCCATAGCACATCTTCTGGTAGTGTGGGTAGTTTTGCTTTGAGCTGGATAGTACTTCGCTTAGATAATATACCGGCCTCTGGACTAGCTGGGCTCGGCCTTCTTCTGGGCGCTGGACCACGACGACTGTACTGACCACTCGGCTAGTTGCGGCAATGTAGAGGAGCATGGGTTCCTTCTCAGTCGGCGCCGCCAGGACAGGTGGAGTGGTCAGCATCTTCTTCAACTCATGGAAGGCTTGGTCTGCTTGGTCATTCCACTCGAAATGAGTGGATTTCTTCATGAGTCGGTACAGGGGGAGAGCCTTCTCTCCTAGCCGGCTGATAAAGCGGTTTAGGGAGGCCAGGCACCCGGTGAACTTCTGCACGTCTCGCAACTTGGTGGGAATCTCCATTCTCTCAATGGCCTTGATCTTCACAGGGTTGCACTCAATGCCGCGTTCGGAGACCAGAAAGCCTAGAAGCTGGCCGGCTGGTACTCCGAACACGCATTTCTCGGGGTTGAGCTTGATCTGGAATCGGCGCAAGTTGGCAAATGTTTCTTTGAGGTCTTCCAGCAGGGTGCCGCGCTTCTCTGTCTTCACCACAATATCGTCTACGTAGACGTGGGCATTTCTGCCGAGTTGCTTGAGGAGGCATTTCTGCATGCAACGCTGAAAAGTGGCACCGGCATTCCTCAAGCCGAATGTCATAGTCAGGTAACAGAAAGCTCCGAATGGTGTGATGAAGGCGGTCTTCAGGCGGTCTGCTGGGTCCAACTTAATCTGGTGGTATCCTGAGTAGGCATCCAAAAACTCAACAGCTCGCATCCGGCTGTGGAGTCTATTACTTGATCAATCCGTGGCAGAGCAAACGGATCTTTGGGGCAGGCCTTGTTGAGGCTAGTGTAGTCTATACACATACGCCATTTGTTATTCTTCTTCAACACCAAGACTGGGTTGGCAAGCCACTCTGGAAAAACACTTCCATAATAAAGCCGGCGGCAAGGAGCCGGGCTATCTCTTCTCCTACGATTCTTCTCTTCTCTTCTGACAGTCGGCGGAGAGGCTGCTTGACCGGCTTCGCGTCGGCTCGGACGTGTAACTTGTGCTCGGCGAAATCCTTCGGAACACCCGGCATGTCCTTTGGGGACCATGCAAAGATATCCCGATTCTCACGGAGGAAGTCGACGAGCTCGCCTTCCTATTTACTGTCCAGGTTTGCACCGATGACTGCAAACCTCTCCGGGTTCTCCAGGTCCAGAGGTATCTTCTTCGTCTCCTTGGCCGGCTGGAAGGAGCCCTGCGCATCATTCTCCTTGGGGTTGGGGGACAAGGCCGGCTGCTTGCCGGCCATGGCCACAACTCGATCCAGCATCTTCTTCTCTTCTGCCACTACGAGGGACTCGGCCAGTCGGCTGCTGGCTGCAGCGCACTCGATGGACTTCTTGTAGTCGCCGGCCACAGTGATGATCCCCTTCGAGCTCGGCATCTTCATCTTCAGGTAGGCGTAGTGGGGCACAACCATGAACTTGGCCAGAGCAGGTCGGCCAAGCAAGGCGTGGTAAGGGCTTTCCAGATTCACTACCTCGAACCAGATTGCTTCTCCGCGAAAGTGATCCTTGTCTACGAAGAGGAAATCCATCTTGATCTTGCCGATCGGGGAACAGGACAGGCCGGGTACGATGCCATGGAAAACGGTCCGGCTTGGCATGAGCTGCTTCGCCTTGAGGTTCAACTTCTCCATGGTGTCGCGGTACAGTATGTTGATACTGCTTCCGCCATCAATCAGAACGCGGGAGAATCGGGCAGCCCGCCTCTCTGTTGCGAGGGTGACATCCAGCACCAATGCGTAGGAGCCAGGGGACGGCATCACCTCTGGGTGATCGGCCCGGCTCCAGCTGATAGGCCTTTCGGACCAATGCATGAACTCGGGGTTGCTGGAGGCGACTGCGTTGACCTCTTGGTGCTGTCGGCGCCGGCTGCGCTTGTCTTCAACCTGGCTTGTGAAGACGACGTAGGCGGCGTGCTCATCAGGGAACTCATCTTGAATGGCTCCGACTGCTGGTCGAGCAGCCGGCTGCTGGGGGGCTGGAGGCGGCGGGCCGGGAGGCGGAGGCGGCACCAGCCCCTCGCCCTTGGAGATCCGGGTGAGCCAGTGGCACTTTCGGGTCGTGTGGTTGGACGGCTTCGCGCCGCTGTGGAACTTGCAGGGGGCATCGAGAGTCTGCTCGTAGGAGAAGGCCGGCTGCCAAGCCGGCCTGCCGCCCTTCTTCTTGGGAGCGGGCCGCTCTTCGGGCTGCTCGTCTTCGACCGTGGCCACCTGCCGACTGGTGGAAGGCGGCATTGGGGCCTTGCGCTTGTGGTCGTTCTGGTAGGGGCGCCGATTGGAGTCGCCAGCCGGCGTCTTAGGAGCCGGAGCGAGCACCTTCCCAGAGGCGCCTACTCGGAGCTCGGTCTTCATCGAGGAGTCAGCTGTGGCGTACTTGTCTGCAATGACTAGCAGCTCGTCGAGGGTAGCCGGCTCATCGCAGAGGAGTCGGTGCTTGAGGAGGGTGCCCTCTCGGCACCCGGCGGTGAAGTATTCGATGGCCTGCACCTCGTGCACCCCCTCGCAGGAGTTGCGGAGCTCGGCCCACCGCGTGAGGTAGTCGCGGGTCGACTCGTCGGGCCCTTGGACGCATAGGGAGAGCTGGCGGGGCTTGGGAGGCCGCTTGTACGTGCTGGTGAAGTTGCGGACGAAGACTTCCGTGAAGTCCAGCCAGCTGTTGACGCTGTAGGGCTTGAGGCTGTTGAGCCAGGTGCGTGCTGTGCCTTGCAGCATGAGAGGGACGTACTTCACGGCTACGCGCCTGTTGCCGTTCGCTATGCTGACAGCGGTGGAGTAGTCGATGAGCCAATCTTCCGCCTTCACAGAGCCGTTGTACTTGGGCGTGTCTCTGGGGAGCGAAAACCCTTTGGGGAAGGGCTCGTCGCGGATGCGGGGGCCAAAGCACGGCGGGCCGACATCGTCTTCTTCTTCTAGCGCCAGGGATCGAGCTAGGCGGTCGATCCGGTGGCGGGCGTCGTTCTCGCCGACTCCTTCGCGGCGGCCTAGTCGGCCACCGAGAGTCGGATGTGTGACAGGCGGCGGGGTGGGATATCTCTCCCCCCGAGTCGGGGGAGGAGGCGGATTGCCTTGGCGCTCCACCGCTCGAGGGCGGCCTTCCGCGTCGCGCTCGATGGTGATCCGAGTCCGGCTGCGGCTAGCAGCCGGCTCCTTGTCTTTTCTTGCGCGGGCGCCGCTCGCAGTCGGCGACCGGGATGTCGCGGCGTGCTCTCGGCGTGGGGGAGGACTCTCAGCGCGGGCGCCGGCTTCATGCCGTTCTGCGGCCGCGTCGATCAGCTGCTGGATGCGCCTTGTCATGTAGGGGAGCTCATCAGCCCCCAGCCCATTTAGCTCTTCAGCGGCCGCCTGAGCGGCTCGCAGATTCTCGAGCGGGGTGGCGTAGACGGGGCGGTCTGCCCCCAGCATGCTGGCGATGGCCGCGCCGCGCTTTTTGACGAAGGCCGGCTCGGCTCGGCCCGCCATGAGGCGGCGTACCGAAGGCGGCGCGGTCGACTTCGCGCTGGTGGGCCTCGGTGAGGCGTCTCATGGAGGCTATCTTCTGGCCCTCCGTGATGAGGGCCAGGCGGCGTGCCTCCAGGGTCTCGGCGTCGGCGTCGGCCGGGATGGGGACGGACAAGTCATGCATCGCCGTTTGCAGGGCGTCGTGGGCGTTCTCGCCCGAGTCGGCGACGTGGCTGATGACCAGCACCTCAGTGACAGCGCTGCTGCCGCTGTCAGCTCGAGGGAGAGGGTCGTTGAAGACTACCACGTCGGAGGGGTAGGCGTCGAGCGATGCCGTGTCGGAGTCGACAAGCATCGGGTCGGTGGAGCCGACCGACTCCAAGTCTACAGCAAGCTCGCTGGAGACGTGAAGTTGGTCGAGGAGGCTGACGAGGCGACTCTCGGGGTAGTCCGTGCCCGCGTCGGACGCGGGCTCGTCGGAGATGCGAGTCTCGCCAAGAAGATCGGCGAGGCAGCTCGCAGCGCAGGCGTCGTCAACGCCTTGCAGCGCGTCGGGGCAAGCGCCATCGGGTGCAGCAGGCTGGCTGCGCTCGCGGGGGAGAAAAGGGTTCCCGTCCAGAACAGGTCTCCGGACGACGGTGCACCTGGCCCCACGGTGGGCGCCAAATGTCGGGTGGTAGGTGCGACATATGCCAACGGGTGGCTTATCATTGTGGGAGCCAGTAAGACGTCGCCGGTGCCTGGAAACGGGATGAGGCGAAGACATGCACGCCGGCGGATCTTACCCAGGTTCGGGGCTCTCCGTGGAGATAACACCCCTAGTCCTGCTCTGCGGGGTCTCCGCATGATCACTAGATCAATACAAGTAGCTACAAGTGCTCCTTGAGCTGTCTGGCTAGAGGAAGAAGAAGGGCAAGGCTAGCTCTCCTTTTCTCTCTATGTGGTGTGTGAACTCTATGAGATCAACCCTTTGCATGGGTGTCCCGGGGGGTTTATATAGGCCTACCCCCCAGGGGTACAATGGTAATCCGGCTGGGCGCGGGTCCCAGCCGGCAGTGTCTATGCTCGCCGGCTTCTCCGCCGGTCATTGGGGCCCGCCGACTGGTGGGTCCCACCGGCTGCCGGCTTCTTGCCCGGCACGCCGGCCCCACCGCTTGGGGGCTTTGTCGGCGGCTGGTTACTGTTGCCTCGCCTCTGATGACGAGGGCTTTGTCGAGGTAAGCGTGGTTACAGTGTCGCCGCCTTGCGAGCTCTCACTATAGCCTTACCTCGTCTTGTCTCCTTAATGGGGTGCATGCTTCGAGGGAGGGAGGTAGCCGGCTATTGGGAGCCGGCCACATCCCTGGCCGACTAGAGGAGGCCGGGCCGTCTTCAGATGTCTCTCTGGCAAAGGGGCCCGCCGCCCACGGGCCGTACTGGCACCTATCGTGGGTGACATCGAGGCCAACATGGCTACAATGTCGCGCCGGACGGGGGATGGCTGGCCCGTATGGCGCCCTGTGGCCATACCTGTTCCGGGATTCGGGGGTAGTGGGCTGTACTGCGGCCACGCCCCATCCTATCACCGTTATGTGGGTACAGTCTTTGTGGGTGCAGTCTTGGCCAGCTTCTGGGAGCCGACTTTCTTCATGGCCGGCTTCCGGGAGTCGGCTTTCTTCATGGCCGGCTTCTGGGAGTCGGTCCTCTTGGGGCTGGCTCCCTGGAGTCGGCTATCTCGTATCTTTCTTGGAGGAGGTTTCTGAGACTGAGTCGCCTTCTGGGAGTCGGCCCTGGGGATAGCCGACCGGGGGAAGGCGGCCGTATGCTTTGTATGCTTGAAGGCTTGAATAGCCTGGTAATTTTTCGAAGAGCCAGGGGGAGTCGGTTAGGCTACCCGTGGCCATTTACTCCGACATGTCTTGACTTGTGCGTAGACTCCCCGGCAACGGCGCCAGAAATCCTTGCTACCTCTTGAGCACTGCGTTGGTTTCCCCTTGAAGAGGAAAGGGTGATGCAGTAAAGTAGCATAAGTATTTCCCTCAGTTTTTGAGAACCAAGGTATCAATCCAGTAGGAGACCACGCTCAAGTCCCACGCACCTACACAAACAAATAAGAACCTTGCAACCAACACGATAAAGGGGTTGTCAATCCCTTCATGGCCACTTGCAAAAGTGAGATCTGATAGAGATGATAAGATAATATTTTGGTATTTTTATGATAAAGACTAAAAGTAAAGAAAGCAAAGTAAACGGTAATAGAAATAACTTGTTGACGGGAGATTAATATGATGGAAAATAGACCCGGGGGCCATAGGTTTCACTAGTGGCTTCTCTCAAGATAGCATAAGTATTATGGTGGGTAAACAAATTACTGTCGAGCAATTGATAGAATTGAGCATAGTTATGAGAATATCTAGGTATGATCATGTATATAGGCATCACGTCCGCGACAAGTAGACCGGCTCCTGCCTGCATCTACTACTATTACTCCACACATCGACCGCTATCCAGCATGCATCTAGAGTATTAAGTTCGTAAGAACAGAGTAACCCATTAGGCAAGATGACATGATGTAGAGGGATAAACTCATGCAATATGATATAAACCCCATCTTTTTATCCTCGATGGCAACAATACAATACGTGTCGTTTCCCCTTCTGTCACTCGGATCGAGCACCGCAAGATTGAACCCAAAGCTAAGCACTTCTCCCATTGCAAGAAAGATCAATCTAGTAGGCCAAACCAAACTGATAATTCGAAGAGACTTGCAAAGATAACCAATCATACATAAAAGAATTCAGAGGAGATTCAAATATTGCTCATAGATAATCTTGATCATAAACCCACAATTCATCGGATCTCGACAAACACACCGCAAAAGAAGATTACATCGAATAGATCTCCAAGGGAATCGAGGAGAACTTTGTATTGAGATCCAAAGAGAGAGAAGAAGCCATCTGGCTAATAACTACGGACCCGAAGGTCTGAGGTAAACTACTCACACATCATCGGAGAGGCTATGGTGTTGATGTAGAAGCCCTCCGTGATCATGCCCCCTCCGGCGGAGCACCGGAAAAGGCCCCAAGATGGGATCTCACGAGTACTGTCGTGGTTTTGTCACGGCAGATGTCCTAGAGAAAGGACTTAGTCGTGGAGCCATCGCTACGGGTTAACTTAAAGGGGTTAATGCGGACAAGGGACGCAAGAGAGTTTTTATACTAGTTCGGCCCCTTACGATGAAGGTAAAAGCCTACGTCTAGTTGTGATGGAATTCCTGGGATTTCGATGACCAGGGAGCGAATACGCTTTGCCTGAGTCTCGAGTTGTTGTCTGTTGTCCTTGAACCGCCACCGGGTCGTCCCCTTATATACCTGGGTTGACGCCCGTCGGTTTACAGAATCCCGAGGCCGGCTCATAATCGTGTCCGGCTCGGTCTCTGCTACTTCTATCTTACAACACAAGTTTACATATCAACGCCGGTTTATGTCTACAGGCCTTAAACCGGATTTGGGCCCCGGGCCTTCATAACGCGTCACCGTCTGTCTTCATGGACTTCAGATACAGATGAACTACTTATGGGGTTAACCCGGCTTCTCCTGGCCAGTTTACGCCCAGTGGTAATATCCCTAACATTAGGCCCCAGATTGATTTGAACTGGTTCATGTCAATCCTCAATACTTAAGAAAATTTCTTCTTCAACATCTTCACATAATCTTGTAAACCGCCGTGACATCATCTTCTAGGACCATGGTAAACCGCCATGACGTCACCTGTTATTTAAAACTGTGTATAATCCACCTTCATTGATGAGCTTCCGACAATCGAGGCGACAGCTCCGCCTCATATCCAAAATTTAGGCTCCTCGATTTTCGCGCCTGACGCTTATCTTTCTGCCCTTATAAATAGGGCCAGGGGGTCTTTCCATTTTCCCCCTCGTGCCTCTTCGCGTCGTCGTCTTCCTCGCACCGACCGACCCTCAAGCTCTGGCGCCGCCGTCGTCCTTCGCCTTTGCTTCGACAAAGGCCGCTGCATCAACCTGATCGTATCAGAGAAAAGCGGTGATCCTCCGCTGCTTCCTCCTGCACCAGTAAGTCCCTCTTCTTCTCGCCCTAGATCCACCATTAGGGTTCGGTGTTCTTCGTAGCTTGAAGCTGTTCTTCCTTCGGTAGCACCAACGGCCGGTTAGATCTAACTATTTTCAGCGCCTTTTGTAGTATAGAATCCTTTCTTCTTGTTAAGGCACCTGTTTGATATCCAACTCATCTGAACTTACTGAACTTTTTAAGCGGTTGATATTAGACCAGAATATATTTTGTCTTTCGAATGCACGGTAGATCTGAAATTACCATGGCAAGATGTGAAACTTGTTTCTTCCTTCACTTATACACTTTTAATACCAGATGGGGCGGTTTAACTTCATATACAAAATGATGACCCAGTAGATACCATTAGTCCCCTGTTGAACCGCCAATGCATTCATCCTTGTACTGTTTCCATTGGCAGACTCCGGATTACGAATAACCAATCCCGGTTTAACAATATGCTTACACCCTTATACCGCTGTATAGTTGTCCATTGTAAATCTTAAACCGGCAATAATCATGTTTCAGATCTTTCATTGCCATGGCCAAGCAAGTCTACGAATGCAATTGGGCTCCTTCTCGAGTAACCGAAGAACAGTTAAACAATCTTGTTAAAACAGGCACTTTAGCCAAGAAAGATGTCATCCACTGGAGGGTCCCTGGCCTGGAAAATCCTCCTACACCCAAAGACGAAGAGGTAGTCGTGTTTGCTGATCATCTCGGACGAGGTTTTAGCCCTCCCGATTCAAAAAAATTCCGAGATGTACTAGCCAATTTTCAGCTGCGCCCTCAAGACATCGGTCCCAATTCTGTGACCAACATCTGCCACTTCCAAGTCTTATGTGAGGTTTATCTGCAAGAGGAACCTACAGTCGAACTGTTTAGGGATTTCTTTCACTTAAACCGTCGCCCAGAGTTCTCGGATGGACCCAATACGGAACTGGGCGGAATGGCGGTTCAGAAAAGGAAAGAAGTCACCTTCCCTCATCCCAAACTCCACAGTCACCCCAAAGAGTGGAACCAGAGTTGGTTTTATTGCATGGATACATCTCCATCTGATGAAAACCCCCTACCGGGTTACCGCCCTGAACGCCTGAGCAACACACATCCTTTTCCTCAGAGGTTGACTGCAAGAGAAAGGGCCAACTATGCTCCTCAGTTATCAAAGCTTAGAGCCTTCATGGCAAACGGTTTGACAGGAGTTGATCTTGCTCGTTGTTGGATAAGCTGGAGTATTCTGCCCTTAAGCCGGCGCTCCGGTTTGATGTGTGAGTATACGGGGAGTTTGAAGGATGCTCAGCGGCACATTGACATTCATCTCACAGATGTAGAAGTCACTGAGGCTGTAAAAAAGATAATGAACGAACCGGAGGCTGTCTGTGCCCAAACCGGACTACTCCCTTTCTGCACCTTCAACAAACCACCAGCTGTAAGAATCATATAATCTTTTTATCTGAAGTTGCTTCTGTCCAAATATTCTGTGAAAGTGTGATTATTTTCTGACAGGGTGATGATCCGTTCTAGAACAAGAAACCATCACAAGACAAACCGGCAAAGCCGCAAGACAAACCGGTCAAGCCAGTTCGTCCAAAGACCAAGGTTGTTAAAAAACCTGCCAAGAAAAGAACCACTGCATCCTCTGATCTACCAGCTGATGACGATGTGGGTAATCTGGAACCAGAGGTAGAACTTGACTCTCTTGGTTTATTTTTCGTACACCTCATTGACAATGATTATTATCAGGACGACGCTGAAGGCAGTCATGCTGATGATGTAGAGGTAATCATTCTTTCCTCCGATTCAGATCCTCTGCCGACATCAAAAATCCGTCGAGCAAACCGGAAAGTAAAATTTGCTCACCCCCTTGCTTACTTGGACCCAAACTTTCTTTTGAAGACACAGCAGCATGAGGCTCACCGCACAACCCGGCACAGCGGCCAGGTAGTTACCTCCGCCGGTTTACCGAATAGTCCAGTTCGGAAACGCCGATCAGAGGTCTCTTATCCCATTGATACTTCATGCCCCAAAGCAGGTTGTTTCCGCCAGCCTCTTAACCCGTCTGATTCAAATTATCAGGGTACTTCTCACTCATCTTCTGGCGAGTCGTCGGCTACAAAACTTCCACCCCTCAAAACGGTTCTTGGGTGAGCTATACACTTGTTGTTATCCTTGATGTTGCTATTTTGATACTGTACTGATTCTCATGTTTATTTTTCTCAGCGCCAAGCCCAGACCCAGCAAGAAAGCTCCGTTGAATAAACCGGCTGATGAAGATGTGGCTGTTGAACCGGAGAAAACTCCAGATCCTGAAGAGACCAACATTGATGCCATACTGAATGACCCACCGCCTCAAGATCATGACTTCGTTGCTGAGCAGGCAGAAGTTGACACCACAAGCCATGCTGACCAGCCAACCAGCCCTGTCCGGACTGATGACAAACCGGCAAGTCTAGTTAAAAAATACTAACAAACCGCCAACCCCAGTAACGGCTGCTGATGACAAAGATGATGACATTATGATTACTGGCACTGGCCATACCGCTCCGGGCAATCCTGTTGCTTTGTCAAAGCATACTGCCAAAGATGAGCTCTCTGCAATTGGCAAAGGCAAATGGAACGCCGATTTGTCAAATTATGCCCATCTGAATGCTCAAGACCTTCACTCTGGCTTCCTGAACCGTCTGTACACCAGCCGTGACTATGAAGCCGGTTTGGTAAATATGATGAAGGAGCGATATGAGGTAACTTCATAAGTGTTTCTCTCTTATATTTAATTGCAGTTTATCAACTCCAGTAGCCCCCAAGTGACGGTTTAAGTGAAGGAAATATGCCCTAGAGGCAATAATAAAGTTATTATTTATTTCCTTATATCATGATAAATGTTTATTATTCATGCTAGAATTGTATTAACCGGAAACATAATACATGTGTGAATACATAGACAAACAGAGTGTCACTAGTATGCCTCTACTTGACTAGCTCATTGAATCAAAGATGGTTATGTTTCCTAGCCATAGACATGAGTTGTCATTTGATTAACGGGATCACATCATTAGGAGAATGATGTGATTGACTTGACCCATTCCGTTAGCTTAGCACTCGATCGTTTAGTATGTTGCTATTGCTTTCTTCATGACTTATACATGTTCCTATGACTATGAGATTATGCAACTCCCGTTTACCGAAGGAACACTTTGTGTGCTACCAAACTTCACAACGTAACTGGGTGATTATAAAAGTGCTCTACAGGTGTCTCCAAAGGTACTTGTTGGGTTGGCGTATTTCGAGATTAGGATTTGTCACTCCGATTGTCGGAGAGGTATCTCTGGGCCCACTCAGTAATACACATCACTATAAGCCTTGCAAGCATTGTGACTAATGAGTTAGTTGCGGGATGATGTATTATGGAACGAGTAAAGAGACTTGCCGGTAATGATATTGAACTAGGTATAGAGATACCGACGATCGAATCTCGGGCAAGTAACATACCGATGACAAAGGGAACAACGTATGTTGTTATGCGGTCTGACCGATAAAGATCTTCGTAGAATATGTGGGAACCAATATGAGCATCCAGGTTCCGCTATTGGTTATTGACCGGAGAGGTGTCTCGGTCATGTCTACATAGTTCTCGAACCCGTAGGGTCCGCACGCTTAACGTTACGATGACAGTTATATTATGAGTTTATATGTTTTGATGTATCGAAGGTTGTTCGGAGTCCCGGATGTGATCACGGACATGACGAGGAGTCTCGAAATGGTCGAGACATAAAGATTGATATATTGGAAGCCTATGTTTGGACATCGGAAGTGTTCCGGGTGAAATCGGGATTTTTCCGGAGTACCGGGAGGTTACCGGAACCCCCCGGTAACTTAATGGGCCTTAGTGGGCCTAGGTGGAAGAGAGGAGAGGAGGCCAGGGCAGGGCCGCGCGCCCCTTCCCCCCCCCCCAGTCCGAATAGGACAAGGAGATGGGGGCGGCGCCCCCCCTTCCTTCCTCCCCTCCACCTCTTCCCCCTCTCTCCTAGTCCAACATGGAAAAGGGGGGAGTCCTACTCCCGGTAGGAGTAGGACTCCTCCTAGGCGCGCCTCTCCTCCTTGGCCGGCGGCCTCCCCCTTGCTCCTTTATATACGGGGGCAGGGGGCACCTCTCGACACATAATTGATCAACGATCTTTTAGCCGTGTGCGGTGCCCCCCTCCACCATATTACACCTCGATAATATCGTAGCGGAGCTTAGGCGAAGCCCTGCGTCAGTAGAACATCATCATCGTCACCACGCCGTCGTGCTGACGAAACTCTCCCTCAACACTCGGCTGGATCGGAGTTCGAGGGACGTCATCAAGCTGAACGTGTGCTGAACTCGGAGGTGCCGTACGTTCGGTACTTGATCGGTCGGATCGTGAAGACGTACGACTACATCAACCGCGTTGTGTTAACGCTTCCGCTATCGGTCTATGAGGGTACATAGACAACACTCTCCCCTCTCGTTGCTATGCATCACCATGATCTTGCGTGTTCGTAGGAAATTTTTTGAAATTACTGCGTTCCCCAACAGTGGCATCCGAGCCAGGTTTTATGCGTTGATGTTATGCACGAGTAGAACACAAGTGAGTTGTGGGCGATATAAGTCATACTGCTTACCAGCATGTCATACTTTGGTTCAGCGGTATTGTGAGATGAAGCGGCCCGGACCGACATTACGCGTACGCTTACGCGAGACTGGTTTCACCGTTGCGAGCACTCGTTGCTTAAAGGTGACTGGCGGGTGTCTGTCTCTCTCACTTTAGTTGAACCGAGTGTGGCTACGCCCGGTCCTTACGAAGGTTAAAACAGCACCAACTTGACAAACTATCGTTGTGGTTTTGATGCGTAGGTAAGAACGGTTCTTGCTAAGCTCGTAGCAGCCACGTAAAACTTGCAACAACAAAGTAGAGGATGTCTAACTTGTTTTTGCAGGGCATGTTGTGATGTGATATGGTCAAGACATGATGCTATATTTTATTGTATGAGATGATCATGTTTTGTAACCGAGTTATCGGCAACTGGCAGGAGCCATATGGTTGTCGCTTTATTGTATGCAATGCAATCGCCATGTAATTGTTTTACTTTATCACTAAGCGGTAGCGATGCTACGATGGAGATCAAGGTGTCGAGCTGGTGACGATGGTGATCATGACGGTGCTTCGGAGATGGAGATCACAAGCACAAGATGATGATGGCCATATCATATCACTTATATTGATTGCATGTGATGTTTATCTTTTATGCATCTTATCTTGCTTTGATTGACGGTAGCATTATAAAATGATCTCTCACTAAAATTTCAAGATAAAAGTGTTCTCCCTGAGTATGCACCGTTGCCAAAGTTCGTCGTGCCCAGACACCACGTGATGATCGGGTGTGATAAGATCTACGTCCATCTACAACGGGTGCAAGCCAGTTTTGCACACGCAGAATACTCAGGTTAAACTTGACGAGCCTAGCATATGCAGATATGGCCTCGGAACACTGAGACCGAAAGGTCGAGCATGAATCATATAGTAGATATGATCAACATAGTGATGTTCACCATTGAAAACTACTCCATTTCACGTGATGATCGGTTTTGGTTTAGTTGATTTGGATCACGTAATCACTTAGATGATTAGAGGGATGTCTATCTAAGTGGGAGTTCTTAAGTAATATGATTAATAGAACTTAAATTTATCATGAACTTAGTACCTGATAGTATCTTGCTTGTCTATGTTAATTGTAGATAGATGGCCCGTGCTGTTGTTCCGTTGAATTTTAATGCGTTCCTTGAGAAAGCAAAGTTGAAAGATGATGGTAGCAATTACACGGACTGTGTCCGTAACTTGAGGATTATCCTCATTGCTGCACAGAAGAATTACGTCCTGGAAGCACCGCTGGGTGCCAGGCCTCCTGCAAGAGCAACACCAGATGTTATGAACGTCTGGCAGAGCAAAGCTGATGACTACTCGATAGTTCAGTGTGCCATGCTTTACGGCTTAGAACCGGGTCTTCAACGACGTTTTGAACGTCATGGAGCATATGAGATGTTCCAGGAGTTGAAGTTAATATTTCAAGCAAATGCCCGGATTGAGAGATATGAAGTCTCCAATAAGTTCTACAGCTGCAAGATGGAAGAGAATAGTTCTGTCAGTGAGCATATACTCAAAATGTCTGGGTATAATAATCACTTGATTCAACTGGGAGTTAATCTTCCGGATGATAGCGTCATTGACAGAATTCTTCAATCACTGCCACCAAGCTACAAGAGCTTCGTGATGAACTATAACATGCAAGGGATGAATAAGACAATTCCCGAGATCTTCGCAATGCTAAAGGCAGCGGAGGTAGAAATCAAAAAGGAGCATCAAGTGTTGATGGTCAGTAAGACCACTAGTTTCAAGAAAAGGGCAAAGGGAAGAAGAAGGGGAACTTCAAGAAGAACAGCAAGCAAGTTGTTGTTCAAGAGAAGAAACCCAAATCTGGACCTAAGCCTGAAACTGAGTGCTTTTACTGCAAGCAGACTGGTCACTGGAAGCGGAACTGCCCCAAGTATTTGGCGGATAAGAAGGATGGCAAGGTGAACAAAGGTATATGTGATATACATGTTATTGATGTGTACCTTACCAAAGCTCGTAGTAGCACCTGGGTATTTGATACTGGTTCTGTTGCTAATATTTGCAACTCGAAACAGGGACTACGGATTAAGCGAACACTGGTCAAGGACGAGGTGACGATGCGCATGGGAAACGGTTCCAAAGTCGATGTGATCGCCGTCGGCACGCTACCTCTACATCTACCTTCGGGATTAGTATTAGACCTAAATAATTGTTATTTGGTGCCAGCGTTGAGCATGAACATTATATCTGGATCTTGTTTAATGCGAGACGGTTATTCATTTAAATCAGAGAATAATGGTTGTTCTATTTATATGAGTAATATCTTTTATGGTCATGCACCCTTGAAGAGTGGTCTATTTTTAATGAATCTCGGTAGTAGTGACACACATATTCATAATGTCGAAGCCAAAAGATGCAGAGTTGATAATGATAGTGCAACTTATTTGTGGCACTGCCGTTTAGGTCATATCGGTGTAAAGCGCATGAAGAAACTCCATAATGATGGACTTTTGGAATCACTTGATTATGAATCACTTGGTACTTGCGAACCGTGTCTCATGGGCAAGATGACTAAAACACCGTTCTCCGGAACTATGGAGAGAGCAACTGATTTGTTGGAAATCATACATACAGATGTATGTGGTCCGATGAATATTGAGGCTCGTGGCGGATATCGTTATTTTCTCACCTTCACAGATGATTTAAGCAGATATGGGTATATCTACTTAATGAAACATAAGTCTGAAACATTTGAAAAGTTCAAAGAATTTCAGAGCGAAGTTGAAAATCATCGTAACAAGAAAATAAAGTTTCTACGATCAGATCGTGGAGGAGAATATTTGAGTTACGAGTTTGGCCTACATTTGAAACAATGCGGAATAGTTTCGCAACTCACGCCACCCGGAACACCACAGCGTAATGGTGTGTCCGAACGTCGTAATCGTACTTTACTAGATATGGTGCGATCTATGATGTCTCTTACTGATTTACCGCTATCGTTTTGGGGTTATGCTTTAGAGACGGCTGCATTCACTCTCAATAGGGCACCATCGAAATCCGTTGAGACGACGCCTTATGAACTATGGTTTGGCAAGAAACCAAAGTTGTCGTTTCTTAAAATTTGGGGTTGCGATGCTTATGTGAAGAAACTTCAACCAGATAAGCTCGAACCTAAATCGAAGAAATGTGTCTTCATAGGATACCCAAAGGAGACTGTTGGGTACAATTTCTATCACAGATCCGAAGGCAAGACATTCGTTGCTAAGAATGGATCCTTTCTAGAGAAGGAGTTTCTCTCGAAAGAAGTGAGTGGGAGGAAAGTAGAACTTGATGAGGTAACTGTACCTGCTCCCTTATTGGAAAGTAGATCATCATAGAAACCAGTTTCTGCGAAACCTACACCAATTAGTGAGGAAGTTAATGATAATGATCATGAAACTTCAGATCAAGTTATTGCTGAACCTCGTAGGTCAACCAGATTAAGATCCGCACCAGAGTGGTACGGTAATCCTGTTCTGGAGGTTATGTTACTAGACCATGACGAACCTACGAACTATGAAGAAGCGATAGTGAGCCCAGATTCCACAAAATGGCTTGAGGCCATGAAATCCGAGATGGGATCCATGTATGAGAACAAAGTATGGACTTTGGTTGACTTGCCCAATGATCGGCAAGCCATTGAAAATAAATGGATCTTCAAGAAGAAGACTGACGCTGACGGTAATGTTACTATCTATAAAGCTCGACTTGTTGCGAAAGGTTTTCGACAAGTTCAAGGGATTGACTACGATGAGACCTTCTCACCCGTAGCGATGCTTAAGTCTGTCCGAATCATGTTAGCAATTGCTGCATTTTATGATTATGAAATTTGGCAAATGGATGTCAAAACTGCAGTCCTGAATGGATTTCTGGAAGAAGAGTTGTATATGATGCAATCGGAAGGTTTTGTCGATCCAAAGGGAGCTAACAAAGTGTGCAAGCTCCAGCGATCCATTTATGGACTGGTGCAAGCCTCTCGGAGTTGGAATAAATGCTTTTATAGTGTGATCAAAGCATTTGGTTTTATACAGACTTTTGGAGAAGCCTGTATTTACAAGAAAGTGAGTGGGAGCTCATTAGCATTTCTAATATTATATGTGGATGACATATTGCTGATTGGAAATGATATAGAATTTCTGGATAGCATAAGGGGATACTTGAATAAGAGTTTTTCAATGAATGACCTCGGTGAAGCTGCATATATACTGGGCATCAAGATCTATAGAGATAGATCAAGATGCTTAATTGGACTTTCACAAAGCACATACCTTTACAAAATTTTGAAGAAGTTCAAAATGGATCAAGCAAAGAAAGGGTTCTTGCCTGTACTACAAGGTGTGAGATTGAGTAAGACTCAATGCCCGACCACTGCAGAAGATAGAGAGAAGATGAAAGATGTTCCCTATGCTTCATCCATAGGCTCTATCATGTATGCAATGCTGTGTACCAGACCTGATGTGTGCCTTGCTATAAGTTTAGCAGGGAGGTACCAAAGTAATCCAGGAGTGGATCACTGGATAGCGGTCAAGAACATCCTGAAATACCTGAAAAGGACTAAGGATATGTTTCTCGTTTATGGAGGTGACAAAGAGCTCATCGTAAATGGTTACGTTGATGCAAGCTTTGACACTGATCCGGACGATTCTAAATCGCAAACCGGATACGTGTTTACATTGAACGGTGGAGCTGTCAGTTGGTGCAGTCCTAAGCAAAGTGTCGTGGCGGGATCTACGTGTGAAGCGGAGTACATAGCTGCTTCGGAAGCAAGGAGTCTGGATGAAGGAGTTCATATCCGATCTAGGTGTCATACCTAGTGCATCGGGACCAATGAAAATCTTTTGTGACAATACTGGTGCAATTGCCTTAGCAAAGGAATCCAGATTTCACAAGAGAACCAAGCACATCAAAAGACGCTTCAATTCCATCCGGGATTTAGTCCAGGTGGGAGACATAGAAATTTGCAAGATACATACGGATCTGAATGTTGCAGACCCGTTGACTAAGCCTCTTCCACGAGCAAAACATGATCAGCACCAAGACTCCATGGGTGTAAGAATCATTACTGTGTAATCTAGATTATTGACTCTAGTGCAAGTGGGAGACTGAAAGAAATATACCCTAGAGGCAATAATAAAGTTATTATTTATTTCCTTATATCATGATAAATGTTTATTATTCATGCTAGAATTGTATTAACCGGAAACATAATACATGTGTGAATACATAGACAAACAGAGTGTCACTAGTATGCCTCTACTTGACTAGCTCGTTGAATCAAAGATGGTTATGTTTCCTAGCCATAGACATGAGTTGTCATTTGATTAACGGGATCACATCATTAGGAGAATGATGTGATTGACTTGACCCATTCCGTTAGCTTAGCACTCGATCGTTTAGTATGTTGCTATTGCTTTCTTCATGACTTATACATGTTCCTATGACTATGAGATTATGCAACTCCCGTTTACTGGAGGAACACTTTGTGTGCTACCAAACGTCACAACGTAACTGGGTGATTATAAAGGTGCTCTACAGGTGTCTCCAAAGGTACTTGTTGGGTTGGCGTATTTCGAGATTAGGATTTGTCACTCCGATTGTCGGAGAGGTATCTCTGGGCCCACTCAGTAATACACATCACTATAAGCCTTGCAAGCATTGTGACTAATGAGTTAGTTGCGGGATGATGTATTACGGAACGAGTAAAGAGACTTGCCCGTAACGAGATTGAACTAGGTATAGAGATACCGACGATCGAATCTCGGGCAAGTAACATACCAATGACAAAGGGAACAACGTATGTTGTTATGCGGTCTGACCGATAAAGATCTTCGTAGAATATGTGGGAACCAATATGAGCATCCAGGTTCCACTATTGGTTATTGACCTGAGAGGTGTCTCGGTCATGTCTACATAGTTCTCGAACCCGTAGGGTCCGCACGCTTAACGTTACGATGACAGTTATATTATGAGTTTATATGTTTTGATGTACCGAAGGTTGTTCGGAGTCCCGGATGTGATCACGGACATGACGAGGAGTCTCGAAATGGTCGAGACATAAAGATTGATATATTGGAAGCCTATGTTTGGACATCGGAAGTGTTCCGGGTGAAATCGGGATTTTTCCGGAGTACCGGGAGGTTACCGGAACCCCCCGGTAACTTAATGGGCCTTAGTGGGCCTAGGTGGAAGAGAGGAGAGGAGGCCAGGGCAGGGCCGCGCACCCCTTCCCCCCCAGTCCGAATAGGACAAGGAGAGGGGGGCGGCGCCCCCCCTTCCTTCCTCCCCTCCACCTCTTCCCCCTCTCTCCTAGTCCAACATGGAAAAGGGGGGGAGTCCTACTCCCGGTAGGAGTAGGACTCCTCCTAGGCGCGCCTCTCCTCCTTGGCCGGTGGCCTCCCCCTTGCTCCTTTATATACGGGGGCAGGGGGCACCTCTCGACACACAATTGATCAACGATCTTTTAGCCGTATGCGGTGCCCCCCTCCACCATATTACACCTCGATAATATCGTAGCGGAGCTTAGGCGAAGCCCTGCGTCTGTAGAACATCATCATCGTCACCACGCCGTCGTGCTGACGAAACTCTCCCTCAACACTCGGCTGGATCGGAGTTCGAGGGACGTCATCGAGCTGAACGTGTGCTGAACTCGGAGGTGCCGTACGTTCGGTACTTGATCGGTCGGATCGTGAAGACGTACGACTACATCAACCGTGTTGTGTTAACGCTTCCGCTATCGGTCTACGAGGGTACGTAGACAACACTCTCCCCTCTCGTTGCTATGCATCACCATGATCTTGCGTGTTCGTAGGAAATTTTTTGAAATTACTACGTTCCCCAACATTATGATACCAATTTAAACCGGGACTTAGTAACAATTTCATGTTTGCAGCAATGCATCTTAACTTCACTGATGTAGCCCCCAAGGGCCGGTTTAACTTTATAAAGATGAACCGGGACTTTGTAGAAGAATTCCCATATCAGCATTTTATGAGCAAATACACATTAGCCCCCAAGTGTCAAGCTTAATACTTGTATTGTGCTTGGGACATGTAAAAATTTCTGATTAAGAGCAAATATGCATTAGCCCCCAAGTACTAAGGGCATAACTTGTTATGTGCTTGGTACTTCAAATATGTACTATCAACTCATTATATATCTGTCTCTTTATAGGCTGAACTGAGCAAGAAGGAAAGCCAAACCGCTGATCTGCAAGAGAACATCAAGTCCCAACAGGCTGAAACTTCCAAAGCAAAAGGTGTGGTGACGAGCGCCTTAGCCGCTATGGAAAAGCTAAAGGAGAGCTTCGCCAAGGAGCGGGCGGATTGGAACACAGAGAAATCCGCTTTGCGGAAAAGAGCTGAAGATGCAGAAGCAGCTCTCAAACCGGTGGTAGACGAGCTGACTGGTGTAAAACGGCAAGTACATGCTATGACCGCTGCTGTGTTTGGTAAGCATCCTTGCTTTATACTTTCAACATATCTTCCCATGTGTTGCTGGTTTATTGACGTTTCTAATGATGCAGGAACTCGTATTAGCCATCTGGGCTCTGACGTACAGAAGAAATTGAAAGCAGCCTATACTCTGATAGAACAGCTGTATGCCGGTGCGCAGCGGATCATCTGCACCGCTGCACACAATAAACCTCCTCCAACATTGATCAAGGACACCTTAGAAAGGCTATCCATGCTGCCTGCCCGGGTTGAAGAACTAAAGAAAGCTGCGGCATGGGCCGGAGCTCTGACCGCTCTAACCCGGGCAAAGGCGTGGGTGCCTGATCTTGATCCGGTGGACGTGGCTAAAGGCTTCCCAAGCTTGAAAGAAGACGGGTCAGAATTTGGCCAGGAGGATCTCCGCGCCATAAACCGGGAAGTACGTCCACTGGCTTGTCAATTGGCTGAGGAAGCTGATCTCTCATACTATCAGGCAAGTTATGATGACAAGAACAGACGGGTTGCTGCACCAATTCCGGAAGCGCAAAATCTGATCCCTCCAATCCGTAAGCACACTTATGCCCCTGATATTGAACCGTCAACCCTTATAAGCGACGAAGCTGTGTTCCAAGCTTTAACTGAGATCGACTGGACAACTGTTGACTTCCAGCCGCTGGGTAGAGACGAAGAAGATGAACCGGTGCAAGATGATCCGCAGCCGTCAGGTCAAGCTGATAAGCAATCATAATCCGGGGGCCGGTTTAGTCTTCCACGTGCTGCAATGCTTACTGAGAAACAATTATCCCTTTGGGCGCTGAAACGCCTTGTAATAAGCTAGTTAAAAAACTTGGTCTGTTATGCCTTCGTGCATATTTATCTGCAACTGATGCGTGTTAATCCGCCATGCTTAAGATATAATGTTCATAATCCATAGCTATTTATTCAAGTTGTTCCTGCAGATAAGAAGCTTAAAGCGCCCTGGCGGTTTACCACCGGGCGGGTCATGATACCCAATTATATATATGACCAAGGTTTATAACCAAGGTTGTAAAAGATAACCAAATATGGAAATATATGATACCCGTGACCTTTAGGCATAGTGTTGGCTGACCAACTTTGTCATGAGGGTCATAACCCTAATCTGGAGTATAAGTAACTCATGTTATATGATATTGGTTGACAATAAAACTGTTCCGGGTTATGATAAACACCGGGTTATTCTATAATGGTGACTTTGAGTCAAAACCAGACCGGGCTGATAGTCTCCGGATTATAACTTGATCATGTACTGACAACTTGTAGTTGACAGCCTAACCGGGTTGATAAACACCGGTTTCAAAACATCACAAATCTTATCAAAAGAAAGAAAAACTTAGCAAAAGGCAAATAAAACCGTTGTAGTTGAGGCTTTTCACGGGCTGCCAGGCCCCAAATTCGAGGCTTTTCATGGGCTGCCAGGCCACTGAGTTAAACCATTTTTGCAAAGCCTTTTAAGATGGTCCTCAATCCTTAACCAATCATCGTTTTAACTTGACAAGTTCAGGGTCTTCATTTTAGAGTAACTTGTCAAAGTTCGAAGGGTCATACTAGGTTTACCTGGGCGGAGTGACTTACTTAAATAGGCAGGTTAACCCGGGGTTTTAGGTATATACACCAGGCTTCCAAGCCATGGCTTGATAGCCTGTTACAAGTGTAGATTCTTAGTTCATTTCGACAGCAAAGAATCCCCAAGCAACATTGTGAGCTGTGCTCAGTGGGTGCCTATGTTTGAGCTGTTGTTTTACAACACTCTCTTTGGCCCCGGATTGATGTGGCTTTGAGCCGATCAAGAGGTGTGACTGTGGTTCGGATACGACCAAGCCCCCAAGTGATGCTGTGGCATTGCGTCGATCAAGAGGTGTAGCTATGGTTCGGATACGACCAAGCCCCCAAGTGATGTTGTGGCATTGCGCCGATCAAGAGGTGTAGCTATGGTTCGGATACGACCAAGCCCCCAAGTGATGTAATATAAAGCTTTGAGAAGCTAAATCAAGGGGTAAACCGGACGCCGCTTTGTAAGCTCCATGTAACCACACATGATGTAAGAAAAACAACAGATACCCCGCTTTAGCTGAGGTTCCGGTTTATTATATTGATCATAATATATACAATATCATAATATGTACATAAGCAGAGCCTATAGCTCAAGTGTAGTAGGCCCGAAGATGAGCAATATTCCACGGCCGGTTGGTCTCCTCCTCCGATTTACGTGAGTCTTTGCGCTCTCGAACATTAATTAGATAGTATGACCCGTTGTGTAGATTCTTGCTGACCACAAAGGGTCCTTCCCAAGGGGGGGATAGCTTGTGCATGTCCGTCTGATACTGGATGAGTCGAAGCACCAAATCGCCTTCTTGAAAGGTTCTGGTTCTAACCCGGCGGCTATGATAACGACGCAGATCTTGCTGATAAATCGCCGAACGGGCTGTCGCCATGTCACGCTCCTCATCTAACAGGTCAAGAGATTCCTGCCGTGCCTTCTCGTTGTCAGCTTCAACATATGCCGCTACACGAGGTGAGTCATGACAGATGTCACTAGGAAGAACCGCTTCCGCTCCATAAACCATGAAGAACGGTGTGTATCCTGTCGATCTGTTGGGTGTGGTATTGATGCTCCATAACACAGAAGGTAACTCCTCAACCCAACAACCCGGCGTCCGTTGCAAAGGAACCATAAGCCGGGGTTTGATGCCTCTCAAGATCTCTTGATTGGCCCTCTCCGCTTGACCATTGGACTGGGGGTGAGCCACCGATGACACGTCAAGCCGGATGTGCTCACGTTGACAGAACTCCTTCATGGCACCCTTTGACAGATTGGTACCCAATTCTGTTATAATGTTGTGTGGAAAGCCAAACCGGAAGATCACCTTTTTGATGAATTGAACCGCCGTAGCTGCATCACACTTACTAACTGGCTCTGCCTCCACCCACTTCGTGAACTTATCAACCGCCACCAAAAGGTGGGTCTTCTTGTCCTTGGATCTCTTGAAAGGCCCAACCATATCCAGGCCCCAAGTTGTGAACGGCCAGGTGATTGGAATCATCCTCAATTCTTGAGCCGGTACATGAGCGCGCCTTGAGAATTTCTGACAGCCATCACATCTTTTGACCAAGTCCTCGGCATCAGCATGAGCTGTCAACCAATAGAAACCGTGACGAAACGCCTTGGCCACCAAAGATTTTGAACCGGCGTGGTGACCACAATCTCCTTCGTGGATCTCACGCATAATTTCACGGCCTTCCTCAGGAGACACACAGCGCTGAAACGCCCCTGTCACACTGCAATGATGTAACTCTCGATTGATAAAAGTCATGGACTTGGACCGCCGGATTATCTGCCTGGCCAAAGTTTCATCCTCTAGTAACTCGCCCCAGTTCATATACGCCAGATATGGAACCGTCCAATCCGGGATAACATGAAGAGCCGCCACCAACTGAGCCTCCGGATCAGGAACAGCCAAATCCTCTTCACCAGGGAGCTTGACGGACGGATTATGCAAAACATCCAGGAAGATATTAGGTGGAACCGGTTTACGTTGGGAACCCAGGCGGCTTAAAGCGTCCGCTGCTTCATTCTTCCGCCGGTCCACATGATCCACCTGATAACCTTTAAAGTGACCTGCAATAATATCCACCTTACGATGATATGCTGCCATTAGTGGGTCCTTGGAATCCCAAGTGCCGGACACTTGTTGAGCCACCAGATCCGAGTCACCGAAGCACTTAACTCGGCTTAGGTTCATCTCCTTAGCCATCCGAAGACCATGGAGTAAAGCCTCATATTCAGCTGCATTGTTAGTGCAAGGGAACATTAAACGGAGAACATAACAAAACTTATCACCTCGTGGGGAAGTTACTACGACTCCAGCCCCCGAGCCCTCCAATTGCCTGGACCCATCAAAATGAATAGTCCAATAAGTATGATCTGGCTTCTCCTCTGGCGCTTGTAATTCTGTCCAATCATTGATGAAATCCACCAGTGCCTGAGATTTGATCGCCGTTCGGGGTATGTATTTCAACCCGTGAGGCCCGAGCTCTATAGCCCACTTAGCAATCCGGCCAGTTGCTTCCCTGTTCTGGATTATATCTCCCAACGGAGTAGAGCTGACCACCGTGATGGGATGACCTTGGAAATACTGCTTAAGCTTCCGGCTTGCCATCAAAACCCCATACACCAATTTTTGCCAATGCGGGTACCTCTGCTTGGACTCAATAAGTACCTCACTGATATAGTAGACCGGCCGTTGAACCGGATATTCCTTTCCGGCCTCCTTGCGCTCCACCACAATAGCCACACTAACAGCCCGGGCGTTAGCTACCACATATAGCAACAATGGCTCTTTGTCAACCGGAGCAGCGAGAACCGGCGGATTAGCCAGCTGCCGCTTTAAGTCCTCAAATGCTTCATCAGCGGCGTCACTCCAGACGAAGTTATCCGTTTTCTTCAGCATCTGATACAAAGGGATGACCTTCTCGCCAAGGCGACTGATAAACCGGCTCAACGCGGCAATCCGTCCTGCCAGGCGTTGAACATCATTGATACACTTCGGTTTGGCCAAGGAGGTGATGGCCTTGATCTTTTCCGAATTAGCTTCAATACCCCGGTTAGACACCAAAAAAAACCAAGAGCTTGCCTGCAGGTACACCAAAGACACACTTGGCCGGATTAAGCATCATTTTGTAAACCCGCAGGTTATCAAAGGTTTCCTTCAAGTCATCAATCAATGTCTCCTTCTTCCTTGATTTCACCACAATATCATCCACATAGGCGTGAACATTGCGGCCGATCTGTTTATGAAGACAATTCTGCACACACCGTTGATAAGTCGCCTGGGCACTCTTGAGCCCAAAGGGCATGGACACATAGCAGAAGGCTCCAAAGGGAGTTATGAAGGCTGTCTTCTCCTGGTCCTTAACTGCCATTTTGATATGATGATAACCAGAATATGCATCCAAAAAGCTCAAACACTCGCAACCCGCCATAGCATCAATAATTTGATCAATACGAGGGAGGGCAAAAGGATCTGCTGGACAAGCTTTGTTAAGGTCTGTGTAGTCCACACACATACGCCAAGTGTCGTTCTTTTTAAGGACCAGCACCGGATTAGCTAACCACTCAGGATGGAATACTTCAACGATAAATCCAGCCGCCAAGAGCCTGGCTACTTCTTCTCCAATAGCTTTGCGTCTTTCTTCATTGAACCAGCGGAGAAACTGCTTGACCGGTTTATACTTGGGATCAACATTGAGAGTGTGCTCAGCGAGTTCTCTCGGTACACCTGGCATGTCAGAAGGCTTCCATGCAAAGATGTCCCGATTCTCACGGATGAACTCGATGAGCACACTTTCCTATTTCGGATCCAAGTTAGCGCTGATGCTAAACTACTTGGATGAATCGCCAGGCACGAAGTCAACAAGCTTAGTCTCATCAGCCGATTTAAACTTCAGGGCCGGATCATGCTCTGTAGTTGGTTTCTTCAACGAAGTCATATCTGCTGGATCAACATTGTCCTTGTAAAACTTCAACTCTTCTGTCGCACAAACCGACTCAGCATAAGCCGCATCACCTTCTTCACACTCCAGAGCATTCTTGCGGCTCCCATGCACGGTTATAGTTCCCTTGTGACCCGGCATCTTGAGCTGCAGATAGACATAACAAGGCCGTGCCATAAACTTAGCATAAGCTGGCCGTCCAAATAGGGCATGATACGGGCTTCTGATTTTCACCACTTCAAAGGTCAAGGTTTCTGATCTCGAGTCATGCTCATCTCCAAAAGCCACCTCCAGAGCTATCTTACCAACAGGATATGCCGACTTACCAGGCACCACACCATGGAACACCGTATTGGACGGTTTAAGATTTTTATCTGTTAACCCCATGCGATGGAAAGTTTCATAATAAAGGATATTGATACTACTCCCTCCATCCATGAGTACCTTAGTGAACTTATAACCTCCCACCTGAGGTGCCACCACCAGAGCCAGATGACCCGGATTGTCAACCCGGGGTGGATGATCTTCTCTACTCCACACAATCGGCTGCTCAGACCAGCGCAAATAACGGGGCACCGCCGGTTCAACGGCATTCACCGCCCTTTTATGAAGCTTCTGATCGCGCTTGTCCAAGCTAGTGGTGAAGACATGATACTGTCCGCTATTCAACTGCTTCAGGTTGCTCTGGTAAACCGACTGCTGCTGATTGCCCTGACGATTATAGCCACCTCGGTTACCCTGATTACTTTGATTGTTATGTCCACCCTGATTGCCGTGGAAGCCTGAACCGGAATTTCCTCCACCATAACCCGGCCCATGAGATCCGGGGCCCGAACCGCCTCCTGGTCCATGATCATACCGGAAAGAATCAGAATTTTTTAACTCTTGCATGATGTAACAATCTTTCCAGAGGTGCGTGGATGGGATCTCCTTCTTCCCATGCTTTGGACATGGCTGGTTCAACAGATAAGACAAACGGTCCGGATTAGGACTTGGCCCTCCACCGCGCTGGGGCGGTTTACCCTTACGCCGCTGGCCCTTGTCATGTGTATTAGTATTAGCCACAAAGTCTAAACCGTGGTCCGCCTTACGCTTGCCGCCGTTTCCATGACCCGCCGGGTTGTGGTGCTGCCCCTTGGCGTTGCCGCTCTTTTTTCCCTTCCCTGTCTTATCATCGTCAGACTCGAGATCCTTGGTACTATCAGAGTCGGCATACTTCACCAGTGCAGCCATGAGGGTTCCCATGTCATTACAATGACGTTTGAGCCATCCCAACTTCAACTTCAGGGGTTCAAACCGGCAATTGCCCTCCAATGTTAAAACTGCGGTGTCAGCGTTGATGCGGTCCGATGAATGCAAAATCTCCGAAACCCGGCGCACCCAATGGGTTGTTGACTCTCCTTCCTCTTGGACACAGGCAGCTAAGTCCACAATTGACATGGGCTACTTGCATGTATCCTTGAAATTCTGAATAAACCGGGCTCTCAACTCGGCCCATGACCTGATAGAATTAGCCGGTAAGCTCTTTAGCCAAGTGCGGGTCATCCCTTCTAGCATCATGGTGAAGTATTTCGCACATGCCGCATCATCCACATCCAGCATCTCCATGGCCACCTCATAGCTTTCGACCCATGTTTCAGGGGATAAATCGGCGGTGTAATTCGGCACCTTGCGCGGGCCCTTGAAATCCTTGGGCAGGCGCACATTGCGCAACGCCGGGACGAGACACGACACTCCCAAAGAACTAGAGGTAACCCCTGGTTCCACCGATGTGTTGGACGAACCGGAGTAAGCTGACGGGCTTCATGCTGCGCCGCTAACTCGGCTTCTCTGCGTGGCCGAGCCCGGTCCACCACCTCCTGAGCATCACCAGCACCACCAGCCGGGTTATTGCCACGGGGCGGATCACAGTTCCGCGCATTGCTTGACACTGCTGGTTCATTCATACGCCTGCTGTAACTCCGGCTTGGACGGGGAGTGGAATGAATCCGATCGCGACTATATGAATAAGCCTCCTGTTGAACCAAGGCTGTCTGAAGAAGCTCCTTAACCCGACGCGTCTCGACCTCCGCCGGAGAATCGCCTTCGATCGGGATGGCCGCCAGCCGTGAAGCGGCAGCGACAATGTTGTCCATCGGGTTAGAGTAATGACCCGGTGGCGTGGGGACATGAGGGGTTACAATGTTTTTCTGACGAGGCGGATCCACCAAACGTGGCTGAACCGGCGCCCCTGCTCCAGGTGCCTCCGCCCGGTTTACCACCGGCGGGTTACTGGTCCCTGCTCCTGGGGTGTTAAAGAGATTTCTAGCGTCATACACCGGCGGCAGGCGAGATCGGTACCTCCTCTTCAGGACTTCGTTCGACGCACTCTGATCCAGCATAATCTGGTAAGCTTGTGCATCCAAAGCGGCCCGCTCCGCGGCCATCCTGGTATCCTCAGCTGCTAAGTCGGCTTTGGCCTGGGTGATCTGATCTTTCACTTTCGCGATTTCCGCATTGTGTGCATCCTGATCCGCCGGGTTAACCTCCGCCATCAGCGTTGCCAATGCATCAAACAAATCAGATAGAACCTGAGCTGGCGTTCGCACAGGGCCTCCTACCCCGGCTGTTGTTGCCGCTATCGATCCGGAAATCATCGTTGTTGTGGTCGAAGAGTGGAGCGCCGGTTGCGTACCGGCCATGAAGATCGCAACCCGGTTTGGCAGATCAAAGGGGTCCGGAATACTGTCGCCATCGGAATAGCCCCCAATCCGGCCATCTTGTAACTGATATAACGACTCGGTATCTCCGGTCGATGACTCATCGCCGGAATAAACGACGGTCTCACCACCAGATTCCGATCTATCCTCAGATTCCCCTCCATGGATAACTCCCACGAAGGCACGTTTCATGACAGGCTTGACCCGGGCAGATCTCGCACATTGAGCTATTTCGACGAGGTCAGTGCAGATGTCCGGCTCAGGGCCCGGTTCGCCGATCTTGCCAATGAAAACGTGTATGCCACCAAAGGGGACCCGGTACCCGTACTCGATTGAGCTGGCCTCGGGGCCCCAGCCTGCATCGTCGATGTAGAGCTTGTCGCGACGACTCTTGGTCATCCGGCCCACAGCGTAACCCTTGAGTCCTTCGAAGTTGCCCTCCAAGAACTTGAAACCATCGTGTGATAGCCCCACGGTGGGCGCCAACTGTCGTGGTTTTGTCATGGCAGATGTCCTAGAGAACGGACTTAGTCGTGGAGCCATCGCTACGGGTTAACTTAAAGGGGTTAAAGCGGACAAGGGACGCAAGAGATTTTTATACTAGTTCGGCCCCTTACGATGAAGGTAAAAGCCTACATCTAGTTGTGATGGAATTGCTGGGATTTCGATGACTAGGGAGCGAATACGCTTTGCCTGAGTCTCGAGTTGTTGTCTGTTGTCCCTGAACCGCCGCCGGGTCGTCCCCTTATATACATGGGTTGACGCCCGTCGGTTTATAGAATCCCGAGGCCGGCTCATAATCGTGTCCGGCTCGGTCTCTACTACTTCTATCTTACAACACAAGTTTACATATCAATGCTGGTTTATGTCTACAGGCCTTAAACCGGCTTTGGGCCCTGGGCCTTCATAAAGCGTCACCGTGTGTCTTCATGGACTTTAGATACATATGAACTACTTATGGGGTTAACCCGGCCTCTCCTGGCCGGTTTACGCCCAGTGGTAATATCCCCAACACATATGGTGTCGTCTCAATGGATTTAGATGGTGCCCTATTTAACGTGAATGCAGCCGTCTCTAAAGCATAACCCCAAAATGATAGCGGTAAATCAGTAAGAGACATCATAGATCGCACCATATCTAATAAAGTGCGTTTACGATGTTCGGACACACCATTACGCTGTGGTGTTCTGAGTGGCGTGAGTTGCGAAACTATTCCGCATTGGTTCAAATGAAGACCAAACTCGTAACTCAAATATTCACCTCCACGATCAGATCATAGAAACTTTATTTTCTTGTTACGATGATTTTCCACTTCACTCTGAAATTCTTTGAACTTTTCAAATGTTTCAGACTTATGTTTCATCAAGTAGATATACCCATATCTGCTCAAATCATCTGTGAAGGTCACAAAATAACGATACCCGCCGCGAGCCTCAACACTCATCGGACCGCATACATCAATATGTATTATTTCCAATAAGTCTGTTGCTCGCTCCATAGTTCCGGAGAACGGAGTCTTAGTCATCTTGCCCATGAGGCATGGTTCGCAAGCATCAAGTGATTCCAAAAGCCCATCAGTATGGAGTTTCTTCATGCGTTTTACACCAATATGACCTAAACGGCAGTGCCACAAATAAGTTGCACTATCATTATTAAACTTATATCTTTTGGCTTCAATACTATGAATATGTGTATCACTACTATCGAGATTCAATAAAAATAGACCACTCATCAAGGGTGCATGACCATAAAAGATATTGCTCATATAAATAGAACAACCAATATTCTCTGATTTAAATGAATAACCGTCTCGCATCAAACAAGATCCAGATATAATGTTCATGCTTAACGCTGGCACCAAATAACAATTATTCAGGTCTAAAACTAATCCCGAAGGTAGATGTATAGGTAGCGTGCCGACGGCGATCACATCGACTTTGGAACCATTTCCCACGCGCATCGTCACCTCGTCCTTAGCCAATCTTCGCTTAATCCGTAGCCCCTGTTTTGATTTGCAAATATGAGCAACAAAACCAGTATCAAATACCCAGGCGCTACTACGAACATTAGTAAGGTACACATCAATAACATGTATATCAAATATACCTTTCACTTTGCCATCCTTCTTATCCGCCAAATACTTGAGGCAGTTCCGCTTCCAGTGACCAGTCCCTTTGCAGTAGAAGCACTCAGTCTCAGGCTTAGGTCCAGACTTGGGCTTCTTCACTTGAGCAGCAACTTGTTTGCCATTCTTCTTGAAGTTCCCCTTCTTCCCTTTGCCCTTCTTCTTGAAACTAGTGGTCTTGTTAACCATCAACACTTGATGCTTCTTCTTGATTTCTACCTCCGCAGCCTTTAGCATCGCGAAGAGCTCAGGAATTGTCTTATCCATCCCTTGCATATTATAGTTCATCACGAAGCTTTATAGCTTGGTGGCAGTGATTGAGTCAAGTGATTGTGGTACCTAGACATTTTGAGTATATGTTCACTGACAGAACTATTCTCCTCCATTTTGCAGCTGTAGAACTTATTGGAGACTTCATATCTCTCAATACGGGTATTTGCTTGAAATATTAACTTCAACTCCTGGAACATCTCATATGCTCCATGACATTCAAAACGTCGTTGAAGTCCCGGTTCTAAGCCGTAAAGCATGGCACACTGAACTATCAAGTAGTCATCAGCTTTGCTCTGCCAGGCATTCATAACTTCTGGTGTTGCTCCTGCAGCGGGTCTTGCACCTAGCGGTGCTTCCAGGATGTAATTCTTCTGTGCAGCAATGAGGATAATCCTCATGTTACGGACCCAGTCCGTGTAGTTGCTACCATCATCTTTCAACTTTGCTTTCTCTACGCATCAAAGTTCTTACCTACGCATCAAAACCACGACGATTTTTTGTCAAGTGTGTTGTTTTAACCTTCAACAAGGACTGGGCGTAGTCAAAATCGATTCAACTAAAGCTAGAGAAACAGACACCCACTAGCCACCTGTGTGCGAAGCACGGCGGTAGAACCAGTCTCATGAACGGAGTCATGTAATTTCGGTCTGGGCCGTTCCATCCAACAATACCACCGAATCAAAGTATGACATGCCGGTAAGCAGTATGACTATTATCGCCCACAACTCTTTGTGTTCTACTCGTGCATATAACATCTACGCATAGACCTGGCTCGGATGCCACTGTTGGGGAACGTAGTATTTCAAAAAAATTCCTATGATCACGCAAGATCTATCTAGGAGAAGCATAGCAACGAGCGGGAAGAGTGTGTCCACGTACCCTCGTAGACCGAAAGCGGAAGCGTTTAGTAACGCGGTTGATGTAGTCGAACGTCTTCGCGATCCAACCGATCCAAGTACCGGACGCACGGCACCTCCGCGATCTGCACACGTTCAGCTCGGTGACTGATACGTCTCCAACGTATCTATAATTTATGAAGTATTTATGCTATTATATTATCTGTTTTGGATGTTTATAGGCTTTATTAAACACTTTTATATTATTTTTGGGAATAACCTATTAACCCAGAGCCCAGTGCCAGTTTCTGTTTTTTTCCCTTGTTTCAGTGTTTCGCAGAAAAGGAATATCAAACGGAGTCCAAACGGAATGAAACCTTCGGGAGCGTGATTTTTCGAACGAACGTGATCCAGGAGACTTGGAGTTGAAGTCAAGGAAGCTTCGAGGTGGCCACGAGGCAGGGAGGCACGCCTGCCCCTCTGGGCGCGCCCCCCACCCTCGTAGGACCCTCGTGGCTCCCCTGACCGACTTCTTTCGCATATATATATATCCATATACCCTAAAAACATCGGGGAACACAATAGATCGGGAGTGTTAAGCCGCCGCAAGCCTCTGTAGCCACCAAAAACCAATCGGGGCCCTATTCCGGCACCCTGCCGGAGGGGGGATCCCTCACCGGTGGCCATCTTCATCATCCCGGCGATCTCCATGACGAGGAGGGAGTAGTTCACCCTAGGGGCTGAGGGTATGTACCAGTAGCTATGTGTTTGATCTCTCTCTCTCTCTCTCGTGTTCTTGATGTGGCACGATCTTGATGTATCGCGAGCTTTGCTATTATAGTTGGATCTTATGATGTTTCTCCCCCTCTACTCTCTTGTAATGGATTGAGTTTTCCCTTTGAAGTTATCTTATCGGATTGAGTCTTTAAGGATTTGAGAACACTTGATGTATGTCTTGCATGTGCTTATCTGTGGTGACAATGGGATATTCACGTGATCTACTTGATGTATGTTTTGGTGATCAACTTGCGGGTTCCGTAACATTGTGAACTTATGCATAGGGGTTGGCACACGTTTTCGTCTTGACTCTCCGGTAGAAACTTTGGGGCACTCTTTGAAGTATTTTGTGTTGGTTTGAATAGATGAATCTGAGATTGTGTGATGCATATCGTATAATCATACCCACGGATACTTGAGGTGACATTGGAGTATCTAGGTGGCATTAGGGTTTTGGTTGATTTGTGTCTTAAGGTGTTATTCTAGTATGAACTCTATGATAGATCGAATGGAAAGAATAGCTTCGTGTTATTTTACTACGGACTCTTGAATAGATAGATCAGAAAGGATAACTTTGAGGTGGTTTCGTACCCTACCATAATCTCTGCGTTTGTTCTCCACTATTAGCGACTTTGGAGTGACTCTTTGTTGCATGTTGAGGGATAGTTATATGATCCAATTATGTTATTATTGTTGAGAGAACTTGCACTAGTGAAAGTATGACCCCTAGGCCTTGTTTCCTAGCATTGCAATACTGTTTACGCTCACTTTTATCATTAGTTAACTTGCTGTTTTTATATTTTCAGATTACAAAAACCTATATCTACCATCCATATTGCACTTATATCACCATCTCTTCGCCAAACTAGTGCACCTATACAATTTACCATTGTATTGAGTGTGTTGGGGACACAAGAGACTCTTTGTTATTTGGTTGCAGGGTTGTTTGAGAGAGACCATCTTCAACCTACGCCTCCCACGGATTGATAAACCTTAGGTCATCCACTTGAGGGAAATTTGCTACTGTCCTACAAACCTCTGCACTTGGAGGCCCAACAACGTCTACAAGAAGAAGGTTGTGTAGTAGACATCAAGCTCTTTTCTGGCGTCGTTGCCGGGGAGGTGAGTGCTTGAAGGTATATCTTTAGATCTTGCAATCGAATCTTTTAGTTTCTTGTTTTATCACTAGTTTAGTTTATAAAAGAAAACTACAAAAAAATGGAATTGAGTTTGCCTCATACGCTTCATATTTTTAATATCTTTCGTGAGTATGATGGAAAGGAAAATTGTGCCAAAGTGTTAGAAGAAGAATGCATTAAAATGTTTGGCACTAAATCTTTGAATGATGAGCATGATTGCAATGTTGTTAGTATGAACTCTTTGAATATCCATAGTACTAATGATGATTGCACTAGTCATGATGAAAATGTCTCCTATAAGCATGTCAATTTTTGTGGAGTGCATAGAGTCTGCAAGTACACACCAATTAGGGAAAATAGATTTTGCAAGAGGCATAAGTATTTGGAAACTAAATGGTTGCAAGAAAGGCTGATGTTTGTGCTGAAAATTTAAACTTTCTTAGCCGTACTTGTGAACTTTGCAATGAACGTGATCATTTCAATACCCAATGCAAATTGTTTCATGATCGTATCGTGTCCAAAAATTTTGATGACTTGATTTCCCTTGCACATCATAATGAACTTAGTTTGCTCTTGGGTTATGAAGAAATGAAACGTATAACTAAGATTACTCCAGAATTTTCCCTTGATAGAGTTCTTGATTTTGATCTAGAGGAAATTTATATGTATTGTGTGGTGAATTGCATTGAAAATCCTTATATTGCCAAGTATATAAAGAAAAGAAAACAAATAGAAGATGAAGAGAATACTAATGAAAGGGAAGAGACTTCCCAATATCCTCCTATTATTTCTTATGATGAATCAGGGAACGAGGAGGAGCTTTCTATTCAACCAATCTCATTAATAAGGAGCTCAAAAGAGAGGGTTAAACCCACACATGATGTGAAGAAGAAAAAGAAAAGACGGAGAAGTAAGGGTAGAAAGGTATCCCTCCCAAATGATGTTGCTCCTATTACTCATTGTGATGATAATAATTGCTATACTATTGGTGCTATCCATACTATTAATGATGAGAGTGATTATGCTTATGATATGAAAAGGCCCAAGCTTGGGGATGCTTTGTTTGATGAGAATGACATGTTTGAGAATATATTTGCTGCAATTAATGTTTGTCCCAAGCTTGGGGATGCTATGTTTAATGAAGATGATATTTTTAGCCTCCCAAGTTTTGATGAGCAAATTTATTATGATGATAGCATGCCTCCTATTTATGATGATTATTGCGATGACACTTATGCTATAAAGAGTAGTGATGATTATATTTATAAAACTTGTCATGATTATGATTACCCTTTTTCTGAACACTACTCTTTTAACGTGGAAACAATTTATAGTATTCGAGTCTCTTATGATACTCCCACGATTCTGATTGAGAAGAATTTTGCTTATGTAGAGAGTAGTAAATTTTCTATGCTTGTAGATCATGAAAAGAATGCTTTATGTGATGGTTATATTGTTGAATTCATTCATGATGCTACTGAAAATTATTATGAGGGAGGAACATATGCTTGTAGTAATTGCAATAATATCAAGTTTCCTCTCTATGTGCTTAAAGTTTTAAAGCTATGCTTGTTTTTCCTTCCTATGCTAGTTGATTATTGTTCCATAAGTTGTTTGCTCACAAAATCCCTATGCATAGGAAGTGGGTTATACTTAAATGTTCTATTCATATTCTTCATGATGCTCTCTTTATGTTTCAATTCTTATCTTTTATGTGAGCATAATTGAAATCATCATGCCTAGCTAGGGGCGTTAAACGTTAGCGCTTGTTGGGAGGCAACCCAGTTTTATTTTTGTTCTTTGCTTTTTGCTCCTATTTAGTAATAAATAATTCATATAGCCTCTGGTTAGATGTGGTTTTATGTTTTAATTAGTGTTTGTGCCAAGTAGAACCTTTGGGAAGACTTGGGTGAAGTCTTTATGATCTTGCTGTAAAAAGCAGAAACTTTAGCGCTCACGAGATTAGCTAAAACTTTTTACTGGAGAGTGCTATTTAGTTGATTCTTTTTGAAGATTATTACTAGACAAATTACTCAGGTCCACCAATTTATTTAAGAATTTTTGGAGTTACATAAGTATTCGAATGATACATATTACTACAGACTGTTCTGTTTTTGACAGATTCTGTTTTCTATGTGTTGTTTGCTTATTTTGATGAATCTATGAGTAGTATCGGAGGGTATGAACCATAGAGAAGTTGGAATACAGTAGATGTTAGACCAATATGAATTTAGAATGAGTTCACAACAGTACCAAAAGTGGTGATTTATTTTCTTATACTAACGGAGCTTACGAGTTTTCTGTTGAGTTTTGTGTTGTGAAGTTTTCAAGTTTTGGGTAAAGATTCGATGGACTATGGAATAAGGAGTGGCAAGAGCCTAAGCTTTGGGATGTCCAAGGCACCCCAAGGCAATATTCAAGGACAATCAAGAGCCTAAGCTTGGGGATGCCCCGGATGGCATCCCCTCTTTCGTCTTCGTTTATCGGTAACTTTACTTGGAGCTATATTTTTATTCACCACATGATATGTGTTTTGCTTGGAGCGTCATGTCATTTTATTTTGTTTTGCTTGCTGTTTGAATAAAGTATCAAGATCTGAAATTCTTAAAATGGGAGAGAGTCTTCACATAGCTACATAATTATTTAACTACTCATTAATCTTCACTTATATCTTTTTGGAGTAGTTTGTCATTTACTCGTGTGCTTCACTTATATCCTATGAGTAAATGGTTGGATGAATTGAATATCATAAATCTGAAATTATATATGTTTCATATGCTTATCCCATGGGGAGTAATGACTTTACATATAAGAAGTAGAGGTGGTAAATTTATTGAAGGTTAGCAAACATTGTATTGGTCACTTGAACAATTCATGAAAGAATATTGAAGGAAGAGAGATTTCACATATAAATATACTATCTTGGACATCTTTTGTAATTGTGAGCACTCATTAAAATATGACATGCTAAAAGGTTGATGTTGGACAAGGAAGACAACGTAATGGGTTATGTTTTCTTATATCCGAAATAAAGTATATTATCATGGATCGCCCAACACGTGAGCTTGCCTTTCCCCCTCATGCTAGCCAAATTCTTTGCACCAAGTAGAGATACTACTTGTGCTTCCAAACATCCCTTAAACCAGTATTGCCATGAGAGTCCACCATACCTACCTATGGATTGAGTAAGATCCTTCAAGTAAGTTGTCATCGGTGCATGCAATAAAAATTGCTCTCTAAATATGTATGATCTTTTAGTGTGGAGAAAATAAGCTTTATACGATCTTGTGATATGGAAGCAATAAAAGCGACAGACTGCATAATAAAGGTCCCTATCACAAGTGGCAATATAAAGTGACGTTCCCTCGCATTAAGATTTTGTGCATCCAACTATAAAAGCGCATGGCAACCTCTGCTTCCCTCTGCGAAGGGCCTATCTTTTATTCTTGTCTTTTAACTTATGCAAGAGTCATGGTGATCTTCACCTTTCCTTTTTACATTTTATCCTTTGGCAAGCACATTGTGTTGGAAAGATTCTGATATATATATCCAATTGGATGTAAGGCATCATGAACTATTATTGTTGACATTACCCTTGAGGTAAAAGGTTGGGAGGCGAATCTATAAGCCCCTATCTTTCTCTGTGTCTGATTAAAACTTTGAACCCATAAATATCGCGTGAGTGTTAGCAATTGTGAAAGACTAAAAGATAGCTGAGTATGTGGGGTTTGCTAAATCAAAGCTCTGACATAGACTCTTCCTGAAAATAAGATGAATTGTAATTGTTTGATGACTGATAACACGGTTTGTTAGTTTTCAAGAAAGTTTATGATATATACTTTAACATGTGAATAGCTTGTTACTTGATTATGAGAAGCTTTATGAGATGAGCTACTGTTATGATATATAATGATGCTAGAAAAGGTGATTGAAATTATCATTGATCAAACTTGTGCACCTGCTAGCATTCACACTTCATAAATTATTTCTTTTATCATTTACCTACTCGAGGACGAGCATGAATTAAGCTTGGAGATGCTGATATGTCTCAAACGTATCTATAATTTATGACGTATTCATACTATTATATTATCTGTTTTGGATGTTTATGGGCTTTATTAAACACTTTTATATTATTTTTGGGACTAACCTATTAACCCAGAGTCCAGTGCCAGTTTCTGTTTTTCCCTTGTTTTAGTGTTTCGCAGAAAAGGAATATCAAACGAAGTCCAAACGGAATGAAACCTTCGGGAGCGTGATTTTTGGAACCAACGTGATCCAGGAGACTTGGAGTTGAAGTCAAGGAAGCTTTGAGGTGGCCACGAGGCAGGGAGGCGCGCCTGCCCCCCCCCCCCACCCACCCTCGTGGGCCCCTCGTGGCTCCCCCGACCGACTTCTTTCGCCTATATATATCCATATACCCTAAAAACATCGGGGAACATAATAGATCAGGAGTTCCGCCGCCGCAAGCCTCTGTAGCCACCAAAAACCAATCGGGACCCTGTTCCGGCACCCTGCCAGAGGGGGGATCCCTCACCGGTGGCCATCTTCATCATCCCGGCGATCTCCATGATGAGGAGGGAGTAGTTCACCCTCGGGGCTGAGGGTATGTACCAGTAGCTATGTGTTTGATCTCTCTCTCTCTCTCTCGTGTTCTTGATGTGGCACGATCTTGATGTATCGCGAGCTTTGCTATTATAGTTGGATCTTATGATGTTTCTCCCCCTCTACTCTCTTGTAATGGATTGAGTTTTCCCTTTGAAGTTATCTTATCGGATTGAGTCTTTAAGGATTTGAGAACACTTGATGTATGTCTTGCATGTGCTTATCTGTGGTGACAATGGGATATTCACGTGATCTACTTGATGTATGTTTTGGTGATCAACTTGCGGGTTCCGTAACATTGTGAACTTATGCATAGGGGTTGGCACACGTTTTCGTCTTGACTCTCCGGTAGAAACTTTGGGGCACTCTTTGAAGTATTTTGTGTTGGTTTGAACAGATGAATCTAAGATTGTGCGATGCATATCGTATAATCATACCCACGGATACTTGAGGTGACATTGGAGTATCTAGGTGACATTAGGGTTTTGGTTGATTTGTGTCTTAAGGTGTTATTCTAGTACGAACTCTATGATAGATCGAACGGAAAGAATAGCTTCGTGTTATTTTACTAAGGACTCTTGAATAGATAGATCAAAAAGGATAACTTTGAGGTGGTTACGTACCCTACCATAATCTCTTCGTTTGTTCTCCGCTATTAGCGACTTTGGAGTGACTCTTTGTTGCATGTTGAGGGATAGTTATATGATCCAATTATGTTATTATTGTTGAGAGAACTTGCACTAGTGAAAGTATGAAGCCTAGGCCATGTTTCCTAGCATTGCAATACCGTTTACGCTCACTTTTATCATTAGTTACCTTGCTGTTTTTATATTTTCAGATTACAAAAACCTATATCTACCATCCATATTGCTGTTGTATCACCATCTCTTCGCCGAACTAGTGCACCTATACAATTTACCATTGTATTGGGTGTGTTGGGGACACAAGAGACTCTTTGTTATTTGGTTGCAGGGTTGTTTGAGAGAGACCATCTTCAACCTACGCCTCCCACGGATTGATAAACCTTAGGTCATCCACTTGAGGGAAATTTGCTACTGTCGTACAAACCTCTGCACTTGGAGGCCCAACAATGTCTACAAGAAGAAGGTTGTGTAGTAGACATCAGTGACGTCCCTCGAACTCTTGATCCAGTTGAGGCCGAGGGAGAGTTTTGTCAGCACGACGGCGTGATGATAGTGATGATGAAGTTACCGGCGCAGGGCTTCGCCTAAGCACTACGACGATATGAGCGAGGTGTGTTTCTGTGTTGGGGGGCACCGCACACGGCTAAAAGATCAACTTGTGTGTTCTAGGGTGCCCCCTTGCACCCGTATATAAAGGAGGGAGGGAGGAGGCCGGCCGGCCCTAGGGGGCGCGCCCAAGGAGTGGAGTCCTACTAGGACTCCAAGTCCTAGTAGGATTTCACTTGGTGGAAGGGGGAAGAAGGAAGGAGAGGGAGAGGGAGAGGGAAAGAGGGGTCGCGCCCCCCTCCCCTAGTCCTATTCGGACTCCCCTTGGGGGGGCACGCCACCTCCTGGCCGCTGCCCTCTCTCTCCCCTAAGGCCCATTACTTCCCTGGGGGGTTCCAGTAACCCCTCCGGCACTCCGGTTTTACCCGAAACTATCCAGAACACTTCCGGTGTCCGAATAACATGGTCCAATATATCAATCTTTATGTCTCTACCATTTCGAGACTCCTCGTCATGTCCGTGATCTCATCCAGGACTCCGAATAACCTTCGGTCATCAAATCACATAAACTCATAATACAAATCGTCATCGAACATTAAGCGTGCGGACCCTACGGGTTCGAGAACTATGTAGACATGACCGAGACACATCTCCGGTCAATAACCAATAGCGGAACCTGGATGCTCATATTGGCTCCTACATATTCTACGAAGATCTTTATAGGTCAAACCGCATAACAACTTACGTTGTTCCCTTTGTCATCGGTATGTTACTTGCCCGAGATTCGATTGTCGATATCACCATACCTAGTTCAATCTCGTTACCGGCAAGTCTCTTTACTCGTTCCATAATGCATCACCCCGCAACTAACTCTTTAGTCACATTTCTTGCAAGGCTTATAGTGATGTGCATCACCGAGAGGCCCCAGAGATACCTCTCCAACAATTGGAGTGACAAATCCTAATCTCGATCTATGCTAACTCAACAAACACCATCGGAGACACCTATAGAGCATCTTTATAATCACCCAGTTACGTTGTGACGTTTGATAGCACACTAAGTGCTCCTCCGGTATTCGGGAGTTGCATAATCTCATAGTCATAGGAACATGTATAAGTCATGAAGAAAGCAATAGCAATAAACTAAACGATCATAGTGCTAAGCTAACGGATGGGTCTTGTCCATCACATCATTCTCTAATGATGTGACTCCATTTATCAAATGACAACACATGTCTATGGCTAGGAAACTTAACCATCTTTGATTAACGAGCTAGTCTAGTAGAGGCATACTAGGGACACTATGTTTGTCTATATATTCACACATGTACTAAGTTTCCGGTTAGTACAATTCTAGCATGAATAATAAACATTTATCATGATATAAGGAAATATAAATAACAACTTATTATTGCCTCTAGGGCATATTTCCTTCACACCCGCCATCCTACAAATCAAGCATGAACAAATTAAACATACATAACACTATATAACATCCTACATATATATATTTGGAATAACAACATCAACATAAATGCATATCTCAATGGCAACATAACAAAACCAATTATCTATATATGACAAAATCTCAATGCACGGGGCAACATATCTCAATGTCAAGATAACAAGACCAATTATCTATATATGATAAAATCTCAATGGCAACACAACATAACAAAATCTCAATATAACATCCTAATTATATGACCGTATCTCAATGAGAATCAAGCATACAAAATACACAAATTAATTAGATTCTCTTTCAAGCAATCATCTATCTAAAACCATATACATGGCAACAAAAATGCCCAACCCTACCACAAATGCCTTGTCTTCTCAATCCAACCATATAAACACATGCCTTCTCTTCTAAAGTATACATCATACCCACATGACCAAGCCATGGGCTCCCCTTTCTCAAAAAAGTGCAGACAAAACGAATCATAGGGTTCCAACTAGTATGAATTAATGCCACAAAAATAAAAGTTTCCAACCAAAAATAATTGGAGGAACCGGTGGAGAATACCTCAAGGAAGATGGGGGGGCTCAGATCCGCACTTTTGATGAAGAATATAGCCGATTTGGGGGAGATTGGGTGAGGGGAGGAGAGAAGCAGAGCTTCTGTACGCACCGCCGCGAGGATAAAGACGCCTCCTGCGTCTTTGGTGGGTTGGGCTGCACCCGAGGCGGCTCGGGCCGGTTTACTGATCTCCAGGGGTAAACGCCAAGGGCCATGGCATTTACCCCTTTGCCACGTCGGACGGTCAAACTGCTGACCAGGGAGGTGGGCCAGGCCTAAACCGTCGCGGCGTCTTCAGTGCAAGCAGAACGCCGCGGATGTTGGCGTCTCTGTTTGGGTCAGATCCAAAAATAGTTTCAAACACGGGTCAAATCGTGCTAAACTTTGAGACATGGGTCAGAACAGTGAAAAAGTCCTCGGTTTACGCCGAGTGGTTATTAACTTGGGGCAACTCGACGCGCTATACTCCAAATTTGACACACCAAATATGTGTAGGTATGTTCGGACGTGTCCCCGAACAGCTTTAGGGAAGCCGGTCATCCAATCCGAGCGTCGCCGATAAGAATAACTTCACAAAATAACAAGGTGTGCTTGCAATTGGGACAAGTACACAAAACTACGATATGGATTACGAGTCAAGGGTGTACTTGCAATTAGGACAACTACAAACTACGAGCACAATTGCGAGTTGAGAGTGAACTTGTGATTTGGATGAAAAATAAACTACATGCCAAGTTGCGAGTCAAGGATAGGCTTGCAACTGGAATGAAACAAATTATCGACTTAAATGCGAGTAAAGGATGGACTTGTAACTGAAACAACTACATAAAACTAAAAAATTAGAAAAACAAAACAAACAAAATATAAATAAAAGCAAAATAAAAAGTTAAACCGTTTCAACGGAACAAAGGGAGAAAGCAACGAGTCATGTTAGTCTATACAAAAACTGAACCGCACCCACAATATAGAGTTGCAGCCCGTAGAACGAGTCATTTCAAAATATACTTACGAAATTTAAAAATCATAAATTTTATGATAAAAATGAAAAGAAAAAAACAAAATTTTGAAAACCAAAAGAAAAAATGGAAAAAAAACAAGGGAAAAATCAAAAGAGAGTGAGTATAGAGTGGCGAACAGAAAATACTTGGGAAAAATGCTTGCCTTTGACTCTTCAATTGGTACTAACCACACAGACACAGACATAAAAGGACCAGCCCAGTCCAGGCCCAGGCACAAACAAAAAGATCAGCCGCACACAAACATCAAAAGGAAGTCACGCGCAGCGGACGGTCATAAATTTTGCACGAAAATTACAACTCTAGATCATGTGGTGAGAAATTGAGACGCGAGTCTGAAGAAAAAATTCCATGACTTTAAAAGAAAAAATGAAAAAGATAAAAAAAAGATAAAAATAGAGTGAAGAAGGCAAGCGACCAACCCCAGACCCTTCTTTTATAGGTAGAGCAGGCCAACACCAAATCAATGAGAAGTAAAAATAGGAGTGAGAAGATAGAGATGAAGCAGAGTGAGTCAAGAATAAAAAAGGACAAAACACTCTGCCTCTCATTAGTAGAGAACGGAAAAAGATACGACGGGCCAAAAAACAACAAAACAGCTACGACACGGGAAGACGATACTAGACTTAGATATGAGATAATATATTACATGTACTCCCTCCGTTCCTAAATAGTTGTCTTTCTAGAGGTTTCAAATGGTGACTACATACGGAGCAAAATGAGTGAATCTATACTCTAAAATATGTCTATATACATCCGTATGTGGTGACCATTTGAAATCTCTAGAAAGACAAATATTTAGGAACGGAGGGAGTAGATGTGAAATAGCAAATCTATATATACAAATTATAAGCAACAATAAAATAACCTGTTATATTCTGGTTCTCTTCTAAAACCTATTTTATTCTGATTCTCTTCTAAGCACACAGCTCTCAAAAAACGATTTCCACAGCCTAAATTGCAACCAAATAGAAATAAACAGCCGCATGTACAATCAATTTATTATTGACGGTATATAAAATTTATATCAGCGCAAAGATTCTGCAATTTTTAAATACAACGGAACTTCTTCACACACTTACATGTTTGTTTGATCTAACCACCACACTAAAACTCTTAACAGCAACACACCTAACCTTATTTCGACCCGGACCCCTCACATGGCTCCGCGCTCTAACAGCTCCCATCTGAAATTTGGTGCAGCATAAACCTTGGGGAGGGTATGGAGGAGTATCCCGACGCAAACGCAGATCACGGCTACGCCCATCACAGTGAACATTGCTGGCCTGTACAGGAAGGTCCTCGCGAAGGAATTGGGGTACATCTTAGCCTGACGACTGCAGATGTTGCACCTTGAGGCGGATGTTGTTGTCATTGGCATGGCTTTGCAGATCTCCAGGCTGATATCACCTGCCTTCACCCCATCGGTTATTCCAGGGCACATGCTGCTAGGAACACCAAGGACAACATGACCTTTGCCAAGATGCCTGTCAATCTTCTTCTGGACCAGATTGATGTAAGCATCGTTGCCTCTTTGGCGAGCGTAGTCTTCGGGGGTAAAGCCTATCTCGTCTCGCGCATTTCTCCATGCGTTGAGTCCCACCTGCAAGAAGCAACAGTGGAGGTACATTAGAAAGGGTCTTCAAAATTAATTAATAGTAGAAACAAACTAAGCTAAGAGGATAAGTAGTATAGCATCATTAATGTGCTGTTCATCATTAAACTGATGTAGCACCTGTGCAAGAGTTTAAAAGATGAAAAGAAAAGCCTTAAATAGTAAGTTGCCTTTCATGTACTTATTGAAGCTTAAACATCAAAGCAATGAAACTTAAAGGTGAAGAAAGCTAGGCAACATAGAACACAAGCAAGTACATGAATCATATTCTATAAGTAGATGAGGGCATACCAGTCCAGGGTCATCAGTCAATGCATCCAATACATCCTCTGCATCATTAGTAGCGGCTGCTATATGGAGGGGTGTAAATGCAGAAGGGCCCCGAGCATCAGGTCTGAATAGGTATGTCTCTGCAGTTTCCTTCAGGTTTTTATTTGGCTTGTATGTCAGCAGAAATCTAACCATTCGGGCAGATTTTCCTCGCACGGCAGAGTGTACCAAATTTTCTGACAATAACACCTCTTTGGGAGACTGCAACCCAGCATCAACAAATCCATCAAATAACAAATCTAACAGCATTTTGGTCACAGCACACCACTCCCGCTCCATCGCAAATATACCAAGATTCCTGAATCTCAGCAGGTTAAAGGTAGGTACAGGCGACTCCACTTTATCATGCTTAGAAATTATGTTAACTCTATGAAGAAGCCACCCCAGCTCATGTAGAAACTCTAAAGCTTGATTCATGGCATTGTCCTTGTCTGGCTGCTCAAGACTGGATGACTTAAATGTGCTCTCCAGCTCACAAACCTCAGAGCATACATTCTGCTCAGCAACTATGAAGGGGAAGAAACCATTACTAAATCCACTATCTTCAACCTGAAACCACCAATGATATACCATGGATTAGAACGATTTAGAAGTTATTATTAAAACAAAAACTACATGAGAATAAAAGCTAACAAGTTATACTTGTACCTCTATGAATCCTCTTCCTCTTGTATCAGGGAGAGAACAACAAAAGTTGAGATATTCAATATCTTCATCCTCAGCATCATCAGCCATAATAGCTGTGTCTTCCTCGAATATACAACGCCCTTCAATTGAGCAAATGAGCCTGTGAACATGACAGGTATATTTTTAGATAACAGATATTGGCTGAAGTAAACATCAAACTGTACTCATCTTTGGCAAGAATGAGCGTATGCAAATTGTATATATAATAAAGTACCTTGAGGAAGAACTGACTAAGTTGAAGCCTTCTACCCTGAAATTAACTGTTGCTGAATAAGGAGCAGCAACCGGACTAATACATAAGACCTTGCAGTAATGGTGAGAATTAGGTGCCAGTGGTCTGTCCAACATAACTTGACCTGCAGTAATATGACCATAAGGTGATATTAACGAAACATTGACGTACAGCTTAATGAAACCTGACCAGCCATGCAAGAATATATAAGAGCTTGGACTCACCATTGTGCATGAAAGCAATTTGATGCCGTACCATCACAAATACCAAACCAGATGTCCAAAAGTTATCAGCGGAACTACTTGAGAGCTTATCCAGATATACACTCATATTCTCAGAGAGCTATAGAAAAGAAATGTGAAGCACCAGCCAGAAAAAAAAACACTATCATGGCATGAAATGGTTATGAAATAAATGTACCTCCCTCCATGAAGACTCAACTAACCGAAGATAAACTGTCAGGATAATACAGCCAGGTCTAATATGGCTTTCTATATCAGTAGGGCTACTGGACAACCAACCAAGGATCTGAAATTCAGGGTTTAAGTGTTAGATTCAAGATGTGCTATCTTGTGGTTTGCTGAGAGTAAGCATATTTACCTGTGATCGCAAAATTGGAGGTAATTCACTAGGAACTTTCTCAAAAAGCTTGAATACAATTTTATCAGTCCGACACTAGAAGCAAAACAGTACCAATATATGTCAGAGAGAGGTAGAAAGATGTTGAAATTAGCTATTTAGATTTATTTTTTATGAGCAAGCTGAAAGGATCAAAATGATAAACCTGAGCATCTCCATTTGAGCTTGACAATGACTGAGCTGATGTTGAATCCGAATTACCACTAGTCTGTGGTGGGCTTTGAGTAGAATCTTGCCGTATCCATGATGGGCAATTCGAACCATCCTCAAAGCCTTCCATATCATTGCAAGTGTCATTCAAATCAAAATTCCTAAACTTGCATGCTGGAGTCTCTGTAAACACACAATACCTATATAAGCTAATTTTGCATGAGCAAACATTTACTGGGAGTTAAAAATGGTTATATGTCTTACCGGTAGTTGCCACCATGGTAGCATTTGATTGTACTGGTACAACAGCAGATGACGTCTGCCCGCATTCACCACCATTCGCAAAAGGCGCCTTAGAGTTAGATGGTCCTGCAGCCTCTGCTGCAGCTGTATTCACCAAAGCATTAGCTGCTTCAGAGGTCCCAGCATTTGATCGATTTTGCATGCTCTGACACGCCTCCAGGAGTTTACAAAGTTCTTTTGGATCCAATGATTTAGCAACATTCCCCAAGTTTCTCCAAAGATTGGATAGCAACTCCTGACCTTGTAAATGTTCAGCATTGTCAGCTGCAAGTACAATGTTAAGAGTCATGTCTCTTCCTGAGTATTACCATAAGAGTAGTTCTGAAAGCCATTAAGAACGCTGATAATAGTTCAATTTAGGCATAGAACAGTGTTCTTATCCTACTATATTTGAGAGACAAGCCATCATAGACAACAAACAGTAGCCCATAAAGCACAAAGATGCTAAGCTCACACCGCTAAAATCACAGGATTATGCAACTGTGAATTTAAGAAAGATATAATTGAGAATTGGACATCATAGCCATGCTACACAGCCGGTGGCTTAGCCTCCTGTAAGCAATCCAGAAATCGGGCATCAAGCAATAGTAAACTTCAAGTACACCCAGTACCCTGTATATAGCCTTTATGGTCCTAGAAACTCTAGTGTTTCAATCAAAATGTCCAAAAAATCAGCAAGAACATCGACTTTCATGGTGTAACTACATCTACCAGAAACAGTATCATCGTAAGTCTTCTTTTAGGTCAACGCCAAGTAGAATTCAGTCAAAGCTCGGAGTCAACATAATTTCAGATGGTTAAGTGGAAAACTAACTATAGAAATACCAGTACACTTATACGTAAAATATTAACTATATATGGTACTCTAGGAAGTTTGCAACCTTCAAAGCAGTACTTACAGTTAAAATTGGCGCATATTCCAAGAAGACTCAACAATAAATAACTGCTAACTTTTTCCTCAATAGGAGTCCCACCAACAGCATTTTCAGGGCGGGTTTTCCTCCTACGTTTATTATGGCCTGCTAAACGCCGGCGACAGCTGCGCTTTCCTTCATCAAATTCTTGAAGAAGGTGAAATCTGCACATAATGTAAGGTAGTCAAGAGAATTTGCCAATATTTTAGAAGGTACACACAATGCATGCACTATGATCATACCAGAAAAAATGCATTATTTAAATCAAATGCTTTCAGAAGTAGTCCTTAGGCCATACCCAGGCTTTAATATTTCCTAAAAGTGGGCACTGTCTTTAGAGATATAAGTTGTACAAGAACAGGAAAGAGTGAACCACAGAAGGCCCTTATTTTTGGCCATGTGCTTTCCAAAATATGCATACATTTAGGTGCCGATGTGACAATTACATTGCATGAAAAGAAATTTGGACTGTGTGAAACATATTATGTGCTCTAATGCAGGCAATTGGGCTAAGTTGCTGAGAACATCATACAAATTTCAGAAGAAGAAAATTAAAATATCTGAGTGGCATGGAGGTTTCCAAGTTTATGAGCATCAACCAATCCTCACACATATGGAAGTAACGATACTATATTGATTATATCAACTGAAAAGGGGAAACTAAGAGTGCAACAGTGCATTTCTGTATGGGGATTGGTTATAACTTATAACTCATGTAAGTTTGATAAACCAAATTCATGAATCCTGACATAGATGAATAACTAATAGGTGTCATCAGAACATATTCCCAGTGGTACTATGTGATCATTTGCTCCCAGCGACAACACCATAACTCTTCCTTCTATGGAAGTTGGATGTTCCTGTTTTCTTTCTGCTAGATATTTGTTAAAAAAATCTCCACAGGCCACTTCAGTCTGCAAATGAGAGCTTGTTTTGCTTTCCTATAGTTGACATATATTTGGGTGATTCTCGCATATCAGATGGTATTGCTTAAAAGATCATCATGGCAAGAAGTTTGATATGGGGTTTGCTCTGGTCTCAAAGGGGCTGTTTGCTTCACGCCAAAATTGGGCTTGCCAAATTATTGGCTAAGGATTTCGCCTCATCCGTCTCGCCAGCGTGCCGGCGTTAAAGTTAAACGAACGACAAAAAAATTGGCGTGGACAGGAAACTCTGGCTATGGTCCAAACGGACGCCGATACCTACGGTCAACGCCAAAAGTTTGGCAAGACAGCCTCGGGCTGCATTCCAAACAGACCCAAAATAGACACACACAAAAACGTGCATAATATATTCCACCCATACATTCCCATATGAACAAATGTATCACATGTAAATAAAAGGTAATGGCAGGTCAATCGTAAAACTGACCTGCTGCATTGCTGGCAGAACCGCTGGACGGTATTTCCGACCACCGCGGTGTTGGCCTTAGCATGCATCTCGCAGACCTTGTGCCGCCGATGGTAATCCTTTGCCGCGCTAAGGTCCGCGCAGCAGCCCTCCACCTGACAGGCCGGACCGCTTGAGCTTCCGCCCTGCACCCTGATCTTCTTACCATTTCTGTCCTCCTCGTTCACACCACCATCCTCCGCCACTCCACCAGCAACGGTGTTGCCACCAATTCTCAAGCTGAGCACACCACTCCACCAGCAACGGTGTTGCCACCAATTCTCAAGCTGAGCACATTGTTACTGTTCCCCACCGGGTCCTCATCCTTCTCATTGTCGTCATCATGAATGACAACCACTCGCTTCCTCTTGTCAGAGTCAACTCTCCCGTTACCATTCCTAGCCACCTCAGCCTCGGCTTCCTCTGAGGAAGACGGCGAACTGTTGAGCGACAAACCATTTCCCACAGCCGCGGGCACCGGCGTGGCAACAAAGCGCTCGCTGTCCCAGCTCCAATCATTGAGGTCCCAGCCGAACACCCTCTTCTCGCGCCTGGCCTGCTCAAGCTCGCCACCCAGCCCGCCTCCGTACAGGTGGCGGCTCTGCGACCCTACCCTGGCCGCCTCCATGTCAATCCCCACGAAACCCTAGAGCGAAGCACTCACCAAACGACCAACCCTCCTGAAACCGCCGGAGCGCGCGGCAAGCGCCGGAGCCGGGAGAGATCTAGTCGGCGCCCCTCCCGCCCAAGCAGTCGACGAACGTGACGCCCACGGAGCCGCGGATCCAGACCAGCGACACCCACATGCCCGCGGCGGGGAACCACTCACTCGAGCCGCCGCGAATCACTCGCCCATACCGCGCGAGTCGCCGCGGATCAGCGGGGCGACGGGGCGGGCGAATCGACGGCGCGGGCGGCGGGGCGGGGAGGCGAATCGAGCTCCGGGAGGGTCGCGGCGGGGGATTCCGCGGGGACGGCGGCGAATTCGGGAGCGGGATTTCGGTGGGAACGGTGGACTGGGGAGCAGCGGAGTCGGGGAGACGAGAGGAGGACTGGAGGGAGGAGGGAGGGGAAAGAGGAGAGCGAGGGGGGCGTGAGGTGAGATGGTGGAGGCCGATGGGGACGCGTAGCCGGGACGGCTGAGTCTGAGTGTGAGTAGAAGGAACTGGCCTGCCAAATTTGTACGGGCACGCGGGCGCGGCTACACACACGCCAATCTGCCCTGGCAGGGGGAGATATTCATTGTTTATTTATCAACCTCTTTTTTAATGTCACATCAAGTTATTGTTGGTGTTTTTTTAAATTCATTATTGTTAGTGTTATATTTAGGAACATGGTTAGTGGAGTACTAGATAATGTCCATGATGATAAAGTGCGCAGCCCATGAAAGATGGGTCTTATGGATGGTCAAACTCGCATCCCTCCGGCCGTTGGACCGACGCGGTGACGCTTTTCGAAAAGGTGGTAACGTAAGAGAGGTGGAAACTTTCGGTGCGGCTAACGCAGTGCGGCGAGCGGTCATTATGTCGTATATGATCCTTTGGTTGATATCTAGCAGATGACGCCAATCGTTGCGGATATCATCTTGAAACGTATGTGCCCATTCAAGGGGCGGTTGAGGAGGTCGGACTTTTGAGATTGGTTTTGCATGCTGCCTGAATTGCGTGACATATTGTGGTCAAAACTAGGAAGAGAACATATACAATATGTGTATATAGAGAAGGGCCACTGCGTTAAACGGTAAGTGAGGCCATGCGCTAAAGAACCACGCAGGTGTACGTGATACATGCCAAGGTACGCAGTGCACGAAAGATGGATCTTGTGAATGGTCAAACTCGCTTTGCCACTCCGACAGTTGGAACGACGTAAGAGAGGCGAAAACTTTCAGCAGCAGCGCGATGCGATGAGCGGCGATCATGTCATATATGATAGTTTGGTTGCTATCTGGTAGGTGACGCCAATCGTTGCGGGGATATCATCGGCTGGAGTAAGCAAGTCAGACTTTTGAGTCTTGGGTTTGCACGCGACGTGAATTACGTGACATATTATGGTCAAAACTAGGAAAATAACTTATAAATTATGTGTGTTAAATGGTAGGTGAGGCTATGCATTAAAGAACCATCCAGGTGTGCATGATACATGGTTATGCAGCCCACAAAAGATGGATCTTGTGGATGGTCAAACTTACGTCCCTCCGGCCGTTGGACCGATGCGACGATGCTCTTCGAAAAAGGGCTAACGTAAGAGAGGCGGAAACTTCGGCTGACATAGTGCAGCGAGCAATCATTATGTCATATATGATCGTTTGACTGATATCTATCAAGTGACGCCAATCATTGCAGATATCATCTTGAAACGTAAGTGCCCCATTCAAAGGGTGGTTGAGGAGGTTAGACTTTTGAGATTGGGTTTCCACGGTACCTGAATTGCGTGACATACTGTGATCAAAACTAGAAAAAGAACATATAGAATATATGTATATAAAGAAGGGCCGCGGTGCCTAAGGCCACACATTAAGAACCATGCATGTGTATGTGATACATGGATATAATATAACTATGCCAAGGTATGCAGTGCATCAAAGATGGATTTTGTGAATGGTCAAACTCGCTTCGTCACTCCGGCAGTTGGACCAACGCAGCCAGGGGCGGACCTAGAGAGAAAATGACCAGGTGTCCTAGCATATGATCACTCATATTTTTCATTTAAAGATGGGGTGTCACACACTATATTTTGCATGAAACTTACAAAAGAACATCTTGCACTGGGCATCCTCTGCATCCGGGTAGCTCAACTTGGGTACGCCCCTGGACGCAGCACTCGTCAAAAGGGGGTAACGTAAGAGTGGCGACAACTTTCGGCGGCAGGTGTGGTGCAATGAGCGATCATTATGTTATATGTGATGGTTTGGTTGATATCTCGCAAGTGACACCAAACATTATAGATATCACCTCATCCAAGGGCTGCCTGGCGTAAGCGAGTTAGACTATTGAGTTTTGTGTTGCACGCGACGTGAAGTATGTGATCTGTTGTAGTCAGACATAGGAAAAAAATTGAAATATGTGTATATAGAGGAGGGCCGCGATGTTAGATGGTAAGTGAGATCACACATTAAAGAAGCTTCTAGTTTTCTTTTTGCAAGAAACTTTTCGATCTATTCATCATGCCATGGCAGTACAAAGAACACAAGAATAATAAAAACTACATTCGTGTCCATAGATCACCTAGCAACGACTACAAGGACTGGAATGGGCCGAAGGCGCGCCGCCGTCATCACCCCTCCCTCACCAGAGCCGGGCCAAACTTGTTGTAGTAGATAGTCGGGAAGTCGCCGTGACAAGGCCCCACGGGACGAGCGCACCAGAACAACAAATGTGGCCGATGAAGAGAAGAATGGATCGAAAAGATTCAACCCGTAGACACACGAACGAAGACGAATAAAGACTGGATCCACCAAAGACCAGCACCGGCTGAATCTCGCGAGATCCGTCGAAGACACCTCCACACGCCCTCCGACGACTCTAGACGCATCACCAGAATGAGGACCAGGCGGGAAGAACCTTATTCCAACACGCATTAAAGAAGCATCCAATTGTACATGATACATGGACATAACCATGCCAAGGTATGCAGACGCATCACCGGAATGGTCAAACTCGCTTCGTCACTCCAGCAACACGATTGACGTGGCTCTCGTCGAAAAAAGGGTAACCTATGAGTGGCAAAAACTTTTGGCGGCAAACATGGTATGATGAGCTTTCTTATATCGTATAGGATGGTTTGGTTGATATCTAGCAGGTGACGCCAATCACTGTGGATATGTATGTACCCCATTTAAGGGATGGAGTAAGCGAGTTGGACATTTGAGTCTTGGGTTCGCACACAACATGAATTACATGACATACTGTGTTCAAAACTAGGGAAAGAACAAGAGCAACTAATTGACGAGCGCTCCTTCGGGAGCCTCCTCAAAGTTCATTTGGGGTGGGCTGATGCGCTCTCAGTCGCCTCCATGTGTCGTGCTCTGGCGCTCTCTTCGGATTTTTTTCACACACGTTTTCGGCTTTTTATATGATATTTTTTTGATTTTTATGGCATTCTGTTTTTTCACTGTCTATCTTAGCTTTTAGACCAAAAAAATTTGAATTCTTTTTGCGCGAAAAATGCGTTTTTTGCTTCCGCGAGGCGCACAGACGTGCCTCTTGGAAACGAAAAAACGCGTTTTTGGGCGTGCCTTTCGGAAATGAAAAAAAACGTGTTTTCTCTTCTTTTCTTCTGTGAGAGGCACAGTTTTGCTTTCGCGAGTGACACGAATTTGCTCCCACGAGAGGCACAGTCGTGCCTCTCGGACGGAAAAAATGTGTTTTTTTGCTTCCACGAGATGCACGGCCGTGCCTCTCGGAAGCGAAAGAAACGTGCTTTTTCCTTCCGCAAGAGGCATGGTCGTCGTGCCTCTCGAAAACGGCTTTTGGAAAGGAACAACAAGTGCCCCCAATGTGGTTTTTTCATCTGATTTTTTTATGAAAAAAGTTCATCAAAATCTATCAACATATCTAGTTTTGAAGATCTCGACAGGAGAAATCCAACGGTGAAAACTGTTCAAGATTTGGATGCACGATTTAAGATATATTTTTTTAATAAACGAATCTACGACAAAAGGAAACTCGCAGGTTGCGACAAGTGACGCACGTGCACTGCGCTACTTGTCGCAACCTGGGGAGGTGGGAGTGACTTTGTAAAGAGTGCTCCTTGATTAGTGATTTCGGAAAAGACATGTAAAACTATGTGTATATAAAAAAGGCCACGACCCTAATGGTAAGATTCTTGTGGTCCGAGCCAGTTTGGACCTGTTAGGCCTTCCACTATGTGGGCTAAAAGAGGTGCCAAAACCAGTTTTCCCTCATCTGGCACCGATGCCTTCCATAGCCCAGCCGGTGCCATAAAAATATTTCAGGGAGCCGGAGCAAGTAGCTGCTCCGGTGCCCATTTCAAGCTCTACAATAAAATATACTAAAGTATAACTGCCATCTCTACAGGAGCATTCCTACCCAACCACCACCGAGCAACATCATTCAATCCATACCAAACAGCACTCAATTCACAGCAAACCAGAGCACTCAAATTTCCAGATGACCGTTGCACTGTAGTAGGAAAATCTGCCCGTTTGGAGAATATGTCTATAAAATGTACAGAACAAGCTCATAGAAGCACAGGAAGATCTTGGAAAAACTCTCCCCCAAAACATGGAGCACTCATCTTCTCAAAGCTTCACAAGCATGATGAACTCCTCCTTCTCACCTTCAGATGCACAGAGCCCAAACAACCTACAAAATCCACAGAGCCCAATTAGTTTGCAGTACAATTCTAGTTTCCATCCCCATCATCCACATATGAATTATCCACCCACACAATATATTCCCAGTTTCCAGCATCAACACCCACACCATGCAAATTTATATGCTCAAGGAGGTTACCAGCAAGTTCCATCCATACCTCCAGGGTACCATGGTGTTGCTTACCAAGGTAACATGGGGCAGTACCCTTCGGGAGCATTTGGAGCAGGCTCAAGTAGCAGTCCAGCTTCTCCTGCTGGATGCATACCTTTTCTTGGATCTGCTAGAGGCACTAGTTCAAGAGGAGATGAGAACAGTCCAGTTGGATTTAGTTCTCCCATGTCACCTGCATATCATGTGGATGAAGATCCGGCTGTCAGTAATCAAGATGGCAGTGATAGTAGTCCTGATGAGATTCAGAAAAAAAGGAAAAGGCAAGAACTGGAGTAAGCGTGAGGATGAACTTCTCATAGCAGCTTGGGTGCACAATTCATGTGATCCGATTGATGGAAACTCCAAAAGGGCAGAGACCTATTGGAAGGAAGTCGCAGCAGAGTACAACAAATATGCAACAAAAGAGCAGAAGAAAACAGTTGGGCAATGCAAGAACCACTGGACCAAGACCACAAAGAAGGTTACAAAGTTCAATGGTATCTACAATGTTGAAAAAAGTACATGGCCTAGTGGGAGTGATGACAAGCAACTTATGGAGAGGGTACGTGCCAAATACATGAGTGTTGCCAAGACAAAAAGACCCTTTCCATATGAGCACTGGTGGGAGTACGTGAGGAAAGAGGCTAAATGGAGAAGGTCTTATTCAGTTGAAGAGATGAACAAAAGAAACAAGTTGAATGCATTAGGAGCTTATAGTTCTCCAACCCAGGCAATAGATGAGGAAGGTGAACTTCAACGACCCCCGGGACGCAACACTTCAAAAGACGCAAAAGATAAACATAAGTCATCAAGCAAGTCTAAATGCTCTGGAAGCTTGACAAGTGAGAGTGTGGACAAATTTAATGAGATTCAACTACGAAAATCAATTGCTGCAGAGAAAATGGCCGACGCCACCCTTATTCAAGCAGAAGCCACAAAAGTTCAAGCAGAAGCTGAGAATGAAAGAGTTGAAACTGAGAAGGAGAAGATAAAGGTGGACAAACTGAGCAAATACCTTGATCTTCTTCACAAAAATACTTCAGCTTATGATGATGCCCAAAAGAAAAGACATGAACAAGTTCTAAATTTCTTAGCTAATGATCTGTTCGGTTAAGATTAGATGTATCTTGTAGGTGAATGATGCGCTATGTAAGCAGTTTCATGTGATCGTTGTTTATTAGAACTTTATGAATTAGTATGTAATCACTGGTTGTAAGCATTTTCTGAATTACTATGTAATCATTTGATGAATTACTATGCACTGCATTTAACTTGCTGGAAATATTGCTGTTGAAAACTAGCCGTTGGAAACTATTCCCTATTAATAGAGGCAGCAGCTCCATCCCACCAAGCCCAAACACAACACACCTTCCACTCAAGAGATGTCCACCAATGAGAACCCACAAGCAGAGCAACAAGACAATGTTGATGCAGCAATTAGTTTCGAAGCCATGAGTGACTTTTTCTGGGACTTCATGAATGACCCAGTTGAAGCCCAGGTTGAAGCAGAAATTCGAGCTTAGATTGCAGCACAACAGATAGGTACGTCCAATGAACACAGAAGACTACCTAGAAGACACCTTGATAGAGATAGGCAAGGTGGTGAGGATAGGCTGATGGCTGATTACTTCTCAGAAAATCCATTGTACACTGACAAGCAATTTAGGCGTAGGTTTCGTATGAGGAAGCATTTATTTTTACACATTGTCCAAACTCTTGGCGAGTGGTCTCCATTCTTTACTCAGAGGAGTGATGCATTTGGCAAGCCTGGCTTTTCTCCCTTGCAGAAATGCACTGCTGCTATGCGAGTGCTAGCATTTGGGACACCTGCTGATTTGTTTGATGATAACTTGAGAATGGGTGAAACCACAATCATCAAGTGCATGACCACATTTTGCAAGGGTGTGATGGAGAAGTTTGGTCCAGAATATCTTAGAAGGCCCACTAACGAAGACATACAACGCTTACTTCATGTAGGGGAGGCCCGTGGCTTTCTTGGCATGTTGGGAAGTCTTGATTGCATGCACTGGACATGGAGAAATTGTCCAGTGGCTTGGAAGGGAATGTTCACTCGTGGCGATCATGGAGTTTCCACAGTCATGCTCGAAGCTGTAGCCTCACATGACCTATGGATATGGCATGCATTTTTTGGGGTTGCTGGATCAAGTAATGATATCAATGTCCTAGACCAATCAACTTTGTTTACTCAAGTGTTGCAAGGTACAACTCCAAAGGTTCACTTTGAAGTCAATCACAATGAGTATAACTTGGGATACTACTTAGTAGATGGCATTTATACGGAATGGGTGACATTTGTGAAATCAATCCCTATGGCTCAAAGTGAGAAGCACAAGTTATATAAAGCACATCAAGAAGGAGCAAGGAAAGATGTAGAGCGGGCTTTTGGTGTTTTGCAAGCTCGTTTTGCTATAGTTCGTCATCCAGGGCGTATGTTGCAAAGGTGTGCTCTTGCTGAGATCATGTATGCTTGCATTATATTGCATAACATGATCGTTGCAGATGAGAGGCACACCTACAAGTGCTATGACAAATATGACTGTGACTATGAATTGCTACAAGGCGCCCAAATACCATATCTTGAAACTGAACAAGGACCATTTGATGGGTTTGATCTGGTTCTTGAGACAGATGCTGCCATTCGGGATCGATCCACACATCGTCGTCTCAAGGCTGATTTGGTTGAGAATATTTGGCAAAAGTTTGGAGGAAATGGACATTAGCAATTATTGTTGGGAATCGTAGCATAATTTAAAATTTTCCTACGCTCACCAAGATGCATCTATGGAGTCTACTAGCAACGAGGGGAAAGGAGTGGATCTACATACCCTTGTAGATCGCGAGCGGAAGCGTTCCAATGAACGTGGATGACGGAGTCGTACTCGCCGTGATCCAAATCACCGATGACCGAGTGCCGAACGGACGGCACCTCCGCGTTCAACACACGTACGGTGCAGCGACGTCTCCTCCTTCTTGATCCAGCAAAGGGGGAGGAGAGGTTGATGGAGATCCAACAGCACGACGGCGTGGTGATGGATGTAGCGGGTCTCCGGCAGGGCTTCGCCGAGCTTCTGCAAGAGAGAGAGAGGTGTTGCAGGGGAGGAGGGAGGCGCCCAAGGCTTAGATATTGCTGCCCTCCCTTTCCCCCACTATATATAGGGCCAAGGGAGAGGGGGGGCGCAGCCTTTCCCCTTCCTCCAAGGAAGGGTGCGGCCAGGGGGGAGTCCTTCCCCCCCAAGGCACCTCGGAGGTGCCTTCCCCCTTTAGGACTCTCCCTTTTTTCTTATCTCTTGCGCATGGGCCTCTTGGGGCTGGTGCCCTTGGCCCATATAGGCCAAGGCGCACCCCTTACAGCCCATGTGGCCCCCCGGGGCTGGTGGACCCCCTTGGTGGACCCCCGGACCCCTTTCGGCACTCCCGGTACAATACCGATAAAGCGCGAAACTTTTCCGGCGACCAAAATAAGACTTCCCATATATAAATCTTTACCTCCGGACCATTCCGGAACCTCTCGTGACGTCCGGGATCTCATCCGGGACTCCGAACAACTTTCGGGTTTCCGCATACATATATCTCTACAACCCTAGCGTCACCGGACCTTAAGTGTGTAGACCCTACGGGTTCGGGAGACATGCAGACATGACCGAGACGCCTCTCCGGTCAATAACCAACAGCGGGATCTGGATACCCATGTTGGCTCCCACATGTTCCACGATGATATCATCGGATGAACCACGGTGTCGAGGATTCAATCAATCCGTATGCAATTCCCTTTGTCAATCTGTATGTTACTTGCCCGAGATTCGATCGTCGGTATCCCAATACCTTGTTCAATCTCGTTACCGGCAAGTCTCTTTACTCGTACCGCAATGCATGATCCCGTGACTAACGCCTTAGTCACATTGAGCTCATTATGATGATGCATTACCGAGTGGGCCCAGAGATACCTCTCCGTTACACGGAGTGACAAATCCCAGTCTCGATCCGTGCCAACCCAACAGACACTTTTGAAGATACCCGTAATGCACCTTTATAGTCACCCAGTTACGTTGTGACGTTTGGCACACCCAAAGCACTCCTACGGTATCCGGGAGTTGCACGATCTCATGGTCTAAGGAAAAGGTACTTGACATTGGAAAAGCTCTAGCAAACGAAACTACACGATCTTTTATGCTATGCTTAAGTTGGGTCTTGTCCATCACATCATTCTCCTAATGATGTGATCCCGTTATCAATGACATCCAATGTCCATAGTCAGGAAACCATGACTATCTGTTGATCAACGAGCTGGTCAACTAGAGGCTTACTAGGGACAGGTTGTGGTCTATGTATTCACACATGTATTACGATTTCCGGACAATACAATTATAGCATGAATAATAGACAATTACCATGAACAAAGAAATATAATAATAACCATTTATTATTGCCTCTAGGGCATATTTCCAACAGTCTCCCACTTGCACTAGAGTCAATAATCTAGTTCACATCACCATGTGATTAACACTCACTGGTCACATCACCATGTGACCAACATCTAAAGAGTTTACTAGAGTCAACGATCTAGTTCACATCACTATGTGATTATCACTCAATGTGTTCTGGTTTGGTCATGTTATGCTTGTGAGAGAGGTTATTAGTCAACGGGTCTGAACCTTTCAGAACCGTGCGCTTTACGAATATCTATGTCATCTTGTGGATGCTACCACGCGCTATTTGGAGCCATTTCAAATAATTGCTCTACTATACGAATCCGGTTTACTACTCAGAGTCATCCGGATTAGTGTCAAAGTTCGCATCGACGTAACCCTTTACGACGAACTCCTTTCCACCTCCATAATCGAGAAAATTCCTTAATCCACTAGGTGCTAAGGATAAGTTCGACCGCTGTCATGAGATCCTTTCCCGGATCACCATTGTACCCTCTTGACCAACTCATGGCAAGGCACACTACATGTGCGGTACACAGCATAGCATACTATAGAGCCTATGTCTAAAGCATAGGGGACGAGCTTCGTCCTTTCTCTATCTTCTGCTGTGGTCAGGTCTTGAGTCTCACTCAATACTCACACCTTGTAACACAGCCAAGAACTCCTTCTTTGCTGATCTATTTTGAACTCTTTCAAAATCATGTCAAGGTGTGCTGTCTTTTGAAAGTATCATCAGGCGTCTTGATCTATCTCTATGGATCTTGATGCCCAATATGTAAGTAGCTTTATCCAGGTCTTCCTTTGAAAAACTCCTTTCAAACAAACCTTTATGCTTTCTAGAAATTTTACATCATTTCGGATCATCAATATGTCATTCACATATACTTATCAGAAATGTTGTAGCGCTCCCACTCACTTTATTGTAAATACAAGTTTCTAACAAACTTTGTATAAACCCAAAAACTTTGATCACCCCATCAAAGCGTATATTCTGACTCCGAGATGCTTGCTCTGATCCATGGAAGGATCGCTGGAGCTAGCATACCTTTTAGCATCCTTAGGATCGACAAAACCTTTCTGATTGTATCACATACAACCTTTCCTTACGAAAACTGGTAAGGGAACTTGTTTTGACATCCATCTGCCAGATTTCATAAATGTAGCTAATGCTAACATGATTCCGACGGACCTAAGCATCGCTACGGATGAGAAAAACTCATCGTAGTCAATTCCTTGAACTTGTGAAAATACTCTTTGCCACAAGTCGAGCTTCATAGACGGTAACATTACCGTCCATGTCCGTCTTCTTCTTAAAGATCCATTTATCTCAATGGCTTGCCGATCATCGGGCAAGTTCACCAAAGTCCATGCTTTGTTCTGATACATGGATTCTATCTCGGATTTCATGGCCTCGAGCCATTCGTCGGAATATGGGCCTACCATCGCTTCTCCATAGCTCGTAGGTTCATTGTTGTCTAGCAACATGACTTCCAAGACAGTCACGCATTACTCTGAAGTAGTGCGCATCCTCGTCATCCTACGAGGTTTGGTAGTGACTTGATCCGAAGTTTCATGATCACTATCATAAGCTTCCACTTCAATTGGTGTAGGTGCCACAGGAACAACTTCCTGTGCCCTGCTACACACTAGTTGAAGCGACGGTTCAATAACCTTATCAAGTCTCCACCATCCTCCCACTCAATTCTTTCGAGAGAAACTTTTCCTCGAGAAAGGACTCGTTTCTAGAAGCAATTACTTTTGCTTCTAGATAGGAGGTATACCCAACTGTTTTTGGGTATTCTATGAAGATGCATTTATCCGCTTTGGGTTCGAGCTTATCAGCCTGAAACTTTTTCACATAAGCATCGCAGCCCCAAACTTTTAAGAAACGACAACTTAGGTTTCTATAAACGGTGTCGTCTCAACGGAATTGCGTGGTGCCCCTTTTAAAGTGAATGCGGTTGTCTCTAATGCCTAACCCATAAATGATAGTGGTAATTTGATAAGAAACATCATGGCATGCACCATATCCAATAGGGTGCAGTTATGATGTTCGGACACACCATCACACTATGGTGTTCCAGGCGGTATTAATTGTGAAACACTTTCCACAATGTCTCAATTGTGTGCCAAACTCGTATCTCAGATACTCATCTCTATGATCATATCACAGACATTTTATCCTCTTGTCACGACGATCTTCAACTTCACTCTGAAATTGCTTGAACCTTTCAATAATTCAGACTAGTGTTTCATCAAGTAAATACACTCAGCATCTACTCAAATCATCTGTGAAGTAAGAACATAACGATATCCACTGCATGCCTCAGCATTCATTGGACTGCATACATCAAAATGTATTACTTCCAATAAATTGCTCTCTTGTTCCATCTCACTGAAAACGAGGCCTTTCAGTCATCTTGCCCATGTGGTATGATTTGCATGTCTCAAGTGATTCATAATCAAGTGAGTCCAAACGATCCATCTGTATGGAGTTTCTTCATGCATATATACCAATAGACATGGTTCGCATGTCTCAATCTTTCCAAAAATGAGCGAGTCCAAAGATCCACCTACATGGAGCTTCTTCATGCGTTCTACACCAATATGACTCAAGTGGCAGTGCCACAAGTATGTGGTACTATCATTACTATCTTATATCTTTTGGCATGAACATGTGTATCACTACGATCAAGATTCATTTTAGGTGCAAGACCATTGAAGGTATTATTCAAATAAACAGAGTAACCATTATTCTCCTTAAATGAATAACCGTTTTGCGGTAAACATAATCCAATCATGTTCAGCGCAACCACCAAATCTCGATGGTAGAGGGAGCATGCGATGCTTGATCACATCAACCTTGGAAACACTTCCAACACATATCGTCATCTCACCTTTAGCTAGTCTCCATTTATTCCGCAGCTTTTATTTCGAGTTACTAACACTTAGCAACCGAACCAGTATCTAATACCCTGGTGCTGCTAGGAGTACTAGTAAAGTACACATTCATATAACGTATATCCAATATACTTTGTCGACCTTGCCTGCCTTCTCATCTACCAAGTATCTAGGGTAGTACTGCTTCAGTGACCGTTCCTCTCATTACAGAAGCACTTAGTCTCGGGTTTGGGTTCAACCTTGGGATTCTTCACTAGAGCAGCAAACGACTTGCTGTTTCATGAAGTATCCCTTTTGCCCTTGCCCTTCTTAAACTAGTGGTTTTACTAACCATCAACAATTGATGCTCCTTCTTGATTTCTACTCTCGCGGTGTCAAACATCGCGAATAGCTCAAGGATCATCATAACTATCCTTGATATGTTATAGTTCATCACGAAGCTCTACTAGCTTGGTGGCAGTGACTATGGAGAACTATCACTATCTCATCTGGGAGATTAACTCCCACTCGATTTAAGCGATTGTGGCACTCAGACAATCTGAGCACACGCTCAACGATTGAGCTTTTCTCTCTTAGTTTGCAGGCTTAAGAAACTTGTCAGAGGTCTCATACCTCTTGACGTGGGCACTAGTCTGAAATCCCAATTTCAGTCTTTGGAACATCTCACATGTTCTGCGACGTTTCAGAAACGTCTTTGGTGCCACAATTTTAAACCGCACCGAACTATCACGTAGTTATCAAAACGTGTATGTCAGATGTTTTGTAACATCTACAGACGACGCTGAGGTTCAGCACACCGAGCGGTGCATTAAGGACATAAGCCTTCTGTGCAGCAATGAGGACAATCCTCAGTTTACGGACCCAGTCCGCATAATTGCTACTACCAACTTTCAACTAAATTTTCTCTAGGAACATATCTTAACCAGTAGAACTAAAGCGCAAGCTATGACATAATTCGCAAATACCTATTTGACTATGTTCATGATAATGAAGTTCATCTGATTATGAATTCCCACTCAGATAGACATCCCTCTAGTCATCTAAGTGAAACATGATCCGAGTTTAACTAGGCCGTGTCCGATCATCACGTGAGACGGACTAGTCAAGATCGGTGAACATCTCCATGTTGATCGTATCTTCTATACGACTCATGCTCGACCTTTCGGTCCTCCGTGTTCCGAGGCCATGTCTGTACATGCTAGGCTCGTCAAGTCAACCTAAGTGTATTGCGTGTGTTCCGAGGCCATGTCTGTACATGCTAGGCTCGTCAACACCCGTTGTATTCGAACGTAACAATCTATCACACCCGATCATCACGTGGTGCTTCGAAACGACGAACCTTCGCAACGGTGCACAGTTAGGGTGAACACTTTCTTGAAATTATTATAAGGGATCATCCTACTTGCTACCGTCGTTCTAAGCAAATAAGATGCAAAAAACATGATAAACATCACATGCAATCAAATAGTGACATGATATGGCCAATATCATCATGCTCCTTTGATCTCCATCTTCGGGGCACCATGATCATCTTTGTCACCGGCATGACACCATGATCTCCATCATCATGATCTCCATCATTGTGTCTTCATGAAGTTGTCACGCCAACGATTACTTCTACTTATATGGCCAACTCGTTTAGCAACAAAGTAAAGTAATCTACATGGCGTTATTCAATGACTCGCAGGTCATGCAAAATAATAAAGACAACTCCTATGGCTCCTGCCGGTTGTCATACTCATCGACATGCAAGTCGTGATTCCTATTACAAGAATATGATCAATCTCATACATCACATATATCATTCATCACATCTCCTGGCCATATCACATCACATAGCACTTGCTGCAAAAACAAGTTAGACGTTCTCTAATTGTTGTTGCAAGTTTTTACGTGGTTTGTAGGTTTCTAGCAAGAACGTTTCTTACCTACGTATGACCACAACGTGATTTGCCAATTTCTATTTACCCTTCATAAGGACCCTTTTCATCGAATCCGTTCCGACTAAAGTAGGAGAGACAGACACCCGCTAGCCACCTTATGCATCTAGTGCATGTCAGTCGGTGGAACCTGTCTCACGTAAGAGTACGTGTAAGGTCGGTCCGGGCCGCTTCATCCTACAATGCCGCCGAAACAAGAAAAGACTAGTAGCGGCAAGAAGAATTGGCAAACTCAACGCCCACAACTACTTTGTGTTCTACTCGTGCATAGTAACTACACATAGACCTGGCTCATGATGCCACTGTTGGGAATCGTAGCATAATTTAAAATTTTCCTACGCTCACCAAGATGCATCTATGGAGTCTACTAGCAACGAGGGGAAAGGAGTGGATCTACATACCCTTGTAGATCGCGAGCGGAAGCGTTCCAATGAACGTGGATGACGGAGTCGTACTCGCCGTGATCCAAATCACCGATGACCGAGTGCCGAACGGACGGCACCTCCGCGTTCAACACACGTACGGTGCAGCGACGTCTCCTCCTTCTTGATCCAGCAAAGGGGGAGGAGAGGTTGATGGAGATCCAACAGCACGACGGCGTGGTGATGGATGTAGCGGGTCTCCGGCAGGGCTTCGCCGAGCTTCTGCAAGAGAGAGAGAGGTGTTGCAGGGGAGGAGGGAGGCGCCCAAGGCTTAGATATTGCTGCCCTCCCTTCCCCCCACTATATATAGGGCCAAGGGAGAGGGGGGGGGCGCAGCCTTTCCCCTTCCTCCAAGGAAGGGTGCGGCCAGGGGGGAGTCCTTCCCCCCCAAGGCACCTCGGAGGTGCCTTCCCCCTTTAGGATTCTCCCTTTTTTCTTATCTCTTGCGCATGGGCCTCTTGGGGCTGGTGCCCTTGGCCCATATAGGCCAAGGCGCACCCCTTACAGCCCATGTGCCCCCCCGGGGCTGGTGGACCCCCTTGGTGGACCCCCGGACCCCTTTCGGCACTCCCGGTACAATACCGATAAAGCGCGAAACTTTTCCGGCGACCAAAATAAGACTTCCCATATATAAATCTTTACCTCCGGACCATTCCGGAACCTCTCGTGACGTCCGGGATCTCATCCGGGACTCCGAACAACTTTCGGGTTTCCGCATACATATATCTCTACAACCCTAGCGTCACCGGACCTTAAGTGTGTAGACCCTACGGGTTCGGGAGACATGCAGACATGACCGAGACGCCTCTCCGGTCAATAACCAACAGCGGGATCTGGATACCCATGTTGGCTCCCACATGTTCCACGATGATATCATCGGATGAACCACGGTGTCGAGGATTCAATCAATCCGTATGCAATTCCCTTTGTCAATCGGTATGTTACTTGCCCGAGATTCGATCGTCGGTATCCCAATACCTTGTTCAATCTCGTTACCAGCAAGTCTCTTTACTCGTACCGCAATGCATGATCCCGTGACTAACGCCTTAGTCACATTGAGCTCATTATGATGATGCATTACCGAGTGGGCCCAGAGATACCTCTCCGTTACACGGAGTGACAAATCCCAGTCTCGATCCGTGCCAACCCAACAGACACTTTTGAAGATACCCGTAATGCACCTTTATAGTCACCCAGTTACGTTGTGACGTTTGGCACACCCAAAGCACTCCTACGGTATCCGGGAGTTGCACGATCTCATGGTCTAAGGAAAAGGTACTTGACATTGGAAAAGCTCTAGCAAACGAAACTACACGATCTTTTATGCTATGCTTAAGTTGGGTCTTGTCCATCACATCATTCTCCTAATGATGTGATCCCGTTATCAATGACATCCAATGTCCATAGTCAGGAAACCATGACTATCTGTTGATCAACGAGCTGGTCAACTAGAGGCTTACTAGGGACAGGTTGTGGTCTATGTATTCACACATGTATTACGATTTCCGGACAATACAATTATAGCATGAATAATAGACAATTACCATGAACAAAGAAATATAATAATAACCATTTATTATTGCCTCTAGGGCATATTTCCAACAATTATAAGTTCTACATGAATTCATCTTATTAATTTCTACCCCTTTCTACTTTAGTTTTCCAGTCGAGCATCTCCTTTGTAATTGTGTAATTTAGTTTACAAATTGTGGAATGAGAACATTTTATTATTATTTTTTGTTGCTAATTTTTAAGAACAGGAAAGTAGCATCACTGACATTATTGACTAGTACTACACTACATGCAAGTATAGCACGTCCTAATAGATAGAGCTTCATAGGCCGAACATTACAATGTCTTAACTGAATCCAGTAAAACATTTTTGTTTGCTTCATAGGCTGAACATCACGCATCCTCACCTGTGCTGCTTCGAGACCAGTAGAGGCAGCATAGTAGTAGAAAGTAGTAGAGGCAGCGCAGTAGCCGGCCGTCCAGTAGTCCGGGCAGCGCTAGCTACAATATACTGCTGGCCCGCCTCCGCCTCCTGCTTCCTCCTCCTCGTCCATGGAGCTCGTCCCCCGCCGCACATCACCTCCACTAGCCGCGGAGCCTCGGCGGGCCGACGAACACCTTGCCTGGGGTAGGAGATGCGTGTCGATTTGGCCTAGATCCACGCCGGATCGAGACGAGGAGGTGAGGATGGAGATGGATCGGTCGGAGGAGAAAGGGGATTTTCTCTGGACAGAGGCGGACGAGAAGGAACTCGCGCGAAGGATCGAGGAGAGGTTGGCTTGCTCGATTTTTTTATGGACGTGTGGGTCCTGCTTTTCTACGGGCTACAAACGCACATTGTGAGGCCGGTGCCAAATTCTTTTGTAAGGGCATCGATGCGCAGTCTGCTATATTATAGTGCACCGGGCACCGGGCACATAGTGGAAGGCCTTACTGGACCTCTAAACCCATGGCAAAATCGCAGGTCCACGGTTCCGCCTGCACCTCGTCTAACAAGGCTATGGCTAAACCTAGGTTTTACCCTAATCAGTAAATGGGCGCACACATGCGAGGATGTCATGTTCCCGACAGCATCGAGGCAACAAGGTGAGCGCCCCCCTAGTCCGGTAGCAGCACAACCTCCATTTTCGGCTCTGTGAGGCAGTCACGAGTGGCGGGCGTGGTGGTGGTTGTGGTGTGACAGATGACACCGAGACAAACATACAACCGGCCTGGTAGCACGACCTGCAAGGCGTGCACGTGCGTCGGGAGAAACAGGCACCAGTGTTGGAGCATGGCCGACGGCGGTGAAAGATCGTGAATGTCGCCTAAAGGAGGGGTGAATAGGCGCTTTAAAATAATTACGGTTGAGGCTTGAACAAATGCGGAATAAACCTAGCGGTTAATTTGTCAAGCACAAAACCTATAACAACTAGGCTCACCTATGTGCACCAACAACTTATGCTAAGCAAGAAAAACTACTTAGGTGATAGCAAGATATATGACAAAAAATAATATGGCTATCACAAAGTAAAGTGCATAAGTAAAGGGCTCGGGTAAGAGATACCCGAGGCACGCGGAGACGATGATGTATCCCGAAGTTCACACCCTTGCGGATGCTAATCTCCGTTTGGAGCGGTGTGGAGGCACAATGCTCTCCAAGAAGCCACTAGGGCCACCGTAATCTCCTCACACCCTCGCACAATGCAAGATGCCGTGATTCCACTAAGGGACCCTTGAGGGCGGTCACCGAACCCGTACAAATGGCAACCCTTGGGGGCAGTCACCGAACCCGTACACTTTGGCAACCCTTGGGGGCGGTCACCGGAACCCGTCAAATTGCTCGAGGCGATCTCCACAACCTAATTGGAGACCCCGACGCTTGCCCGGAGCTTTACACCACAATGATTGAGCTCCGAACACCACCAACCGTCTAGGCGCCCAAGCACCCAAGAGGAACAAGCTCAAGGGTACCAAGCACCCAAGAGTAACAAGCTTCTCAACTTGTAACTTCCACGTATCACCATGGAGAACTCAAACTGATGCACCAAATGCAATGGCAAGGGCACACGGAGTGCCCAAGTCCTTCTCTCTCAAATCCCACCGAAGCAACTAATGCTAGGGAGGAAAATGAGAGGAAGAACAAGAAGGAGAACACCAAGAACTCCAAGATCTAGATCCAAGGGGTTCCCCTCACATAGAGGAGAAAATGATTGGTGCAAATGTGGATCTAGATCTCCTCTCTCTTTTCCCTCAAAAACTAGCAAGAATCCATGGAGGGATTGAGAGTTAGCAAGCTCGAAGAAGGTCAACAATGGGGGAAGAACATGAGCTCAAAAGATAAGGTTGAATGGGGAAGAAGACCCCCTTTTATAGTGGGGGGAACAATCCAACCGTTACCCCCAAAACAGCCCCGCAGAGGGCGGTACTACCGCATAAGGCAGCGGTACTACCGCTGAGAACAGCGGTACTACCGCTCCCCCGGGCGGTACTACCGTGGAGTTAGGAGGGCAGGAGAGATACGGACTCGAACGGTACTGCCACGGTGGTAGGGCGGTACTACCGCTCATGAGCGGCACTGCTGCTCTACTGCCGCTGCGAAGTACCGCACAATCCGACACGAAAAAAGACCCCTCGAGACGACGCGGCAGGGGCCTGGTACCGCAGCGGTACTACTGCTGAGGACCCACCGGCGGTACTACCGCTGCGGAGTGGTACTGCCGCCTGTGACTCCTAAGCGGTACTACCGCTGGGTACCGCGGTACTACCGCTGGCGCCATCCTAAAGCCACTGCCACAAAAACAAGTATACTCCAAGGAAAACCAGAACTGCCAAAACTTCTTCATATGAGCTCCGAATTGAGAAAACTCAAGCTTGTAGGATACAAGACGACGAGTAGCATCAAAACAGCGACTTGGTTATAGTAAGAAGAGGTAGGGGAGGTATGCCTAACAAATAGAGGAGTGAAACCTCCAACCGAGAAGAACCGGCATAACCTCCAACATCGAAAACATCATAGAAGATGTGAGTGAACTCCGTTTTCGACGAACTCGAGCTTGTCATCAAGATGACCATAAGCTCCAAAACTCACAAAGAGAAGAACCAAACAAGAACCAATAAAGATGATGCAAGGATGCAATGGTTTGAGCTCTCTATGAACGATACGATCAAGCTACTCATCGAGAGCCCCCCTTGATAGTACGGCAATCGATCCTATAACCCGGTCTCCCAACTACCATCATGAGACCGGTAAAATAGAAAACCTATCAAGAGCAAACCTTTGCCTTGCACATGGTCCACTTGAGCTAGATGATGACGATCTTGACTCCCTCAAGATGGACCACCTTTCTTGATTGCGTTGGCTCGATGAAGACTAGTTGATTGCTCCCCCATACTCCACTATGGGTGAGCCACCCTTCCGCACATCTTCACAAGTCCATTGTCACCACAATGGACGACAAGCTTCAAGCACTTGATCTCTTCGTGATGATCCACTTGAACTTGCACACGGCAATGTTGATGACGATCACCACTTGATGTCATCCTCTCCATGGGTTGAGTGATATCTTCCTCTTGACGCAAGCCCATGAACACGTACCTAACCCCACATAGAACACTCACGAAGACTATGGGTTAGTACACAAGGCGTAATTGACAATGCTTACCATACCATGGGATCGCTTGATCCCTCGGTACATCTTGTGCGCTTTGTGTGTTGATCAGCTTGATTCACTCTTGACTTAGTCTTGATCAACCTTAACTCTTTCCAACTCTCTTCATTTGGATGATGTCTTGAAGGTAAACATGAATGATCACACAATCTTCTTCTTCAAGACATGTTTGCAATAAGCTCAACTCTCACATGACCAATCTTTGGATAATTCCTTAATAACACCTTGGTCACCACATAAACTCCTTGAAACCAACACATGGACTTCAAGAAATGCCTATGGACAAATCCTTCAAATATAACTCAAGGCAACCATTAGTCCATAGAGGTTGTCATCAATTACCAAAACCAAACATGGGGGCACCGCATGTTCTTTCAGGCGGCTCCCAAAGCACGAAGAAGGAAAAAGGTATTCGACCCTAGGGTTAAAAGGATATGCCCATGATGGACCCTAAAGGTTATTTGGGACGTCTGGTTACCCTCTTGGTGACAAAAGCCAGTCCGGTCCACCAAATGACGTGAATCTTGAGTTAAATGGTAAGTTAGTTAATGCTTTAAAGAACCATGCAAGCGTATGTGATACATGGACATAACCATGCTAAGGTATGCAACGCATGAAACATGGATCTTTGGAGTGGTCAAACTTATGTCATTTTGCTTTCTGAAGCGAAGCGCATTCAAATCGGGTTACGTGAGATGGTAGATACATTCAACTACACACACAACGTAATAAGTGCTCATGAAACCATATATGATGGTTCAAAAGATATCTAACATGTACACAATGTTTTATGCTGTAGAGATCATCTTGAAATGTGTGTTATCCAAGGGCGATGGATGCAAGTGAGTGAATTTTTTGTTCGTCGCTATGTACACATTGTCAATTACATGATTATATTATGATAAAAACAGAAATATAAAGCACATGACAAGTACATACGTTGAATTACATGGCACTAAAAGCCATATCGAGTGGTGAACAACCCAAACAAGATCATTGACACATGCAGCATGGATATATTGTCAATGACATGTGACATTGCCATACATTGCTAGTGACACATGACACTAACGACACATGCATATGTTGCTAACAACCAGAGGCAGTGACATATCGCCATAACCATCATCCGAGTGGCGTCATACGGTCGTTTACTGTGTTGTACTTGTTCATGAATGAGTGTCATGCACGTCGTCATCGCAATGGAATAAAGACCTGGATACCGAAATTATTCGTATAATTTTTCTTTCTTCACAGAAAACCAAGCATAAATGTTACTAGCGTAACTTAAACCCCCTTAGCGACGGTATCCAATGCGGCACATTAAAGTATGATAACCAAATTGAATATATGGCTCAAGGTCGGTGACAAAAAATTACCGAGCATAATGCAAGACATCTAACCAACCATGTACCCCCTCTGGTCCTTTTTACTCAAGATTTGTTTGAAGTCAAACTTTATTATATAAAAAAAATCAACATCTATAACACTACCCCTCAAAAAAACATCTATAACACTAAGAGTTATACAAAGTGAAAATTAATCTTTTTTTTGCGAGAAAATTTCCGATCTATTCATCTTCAATCATGGCAGTACAACGAATACTAGAAATAATAGAAATTACATCCAGATCCATAGACCACCTAACGACGACTACCAGCACTGAAGCGAGCCGAAGGCGCGCCGCCGTCATCGCCCCTCCATCGCCGGAGTCGGGCACAACTTGTTGTAGTAGACAGTCGGGAAGTCGTCGTGCTAAGGCCCCGTAGGACCAGCGCACCAGAACAGCAACCGCCGCAGATGAAGAATAGCGTAGATCAGAAAGATCCAATCCAAAGACACACGAACGTAGACGAACAACGACGAGATCCGAGCAAATCCACCAAAGATAGATCCGCCGGAGACACACCTCCACACGCCCACCAACGATGCTAGACGCACCGCCGGAATGGGGGCTAGGCGGGGAGACCTTTATTCCATCTTCAGGGAGCCGCCGCCGTCTCGTCTTCCTGAGCAGGACACAAACCCTAAGAAACGACAAAAAAGGAGCCCTCCCGCCGGCCCTTGCCGAGATCCACCGCGCCTCCATGGCCCTAGGGCCACGGAGAGGAGGTGGACCTGCGACGGCGGCGGCGGGAAGCAGAAACCCTAGCTTTTTTGTGGAAGAGGAGGAGGCGGGATTGGACTAGTTGCGTGGCTAAAACTTAAAGTGAAAATTAATCTCATGACACATCTAACAATATTAATTTTGTATTGTGAATACTGATATTTTTATACAAAGTCTGACTTCAGGCAAATTTTATATATGGAGTAAAAAGGGCGGGAGGGAGCATATGTGTGTGCCCGTAGCGGTGTGGCACGCACGAGTGCAGCGGTTCACAAGAGAGTCAAACCAACGGTGCCTTGGTTCCGTGAGGGCAAACGTCTCCGCGGCAGGCAACCCAGTCACAGGCCTAATCCCTGCAGACACAAGAGCGCGGCGCACGTGTGTGGTCATACCGAATGGGCTGCCCACGGCCACCTTCTTCTTTTTTCTCGCACAAATTGGGCCGGGCAACATGTACGACCCAGCCAGCATAAGTGGCTAACGAAACGCAACCGTACCGGGCTATGAGTATCGCTCGCGTCGCCCACATATTTTGTTTTCCCAAGGAATGGCTCGCTTTATGTAGCTCTCGTTCGCTCCCCTCTTTTAAACGGTTACTATAGTTTTAAACGGTTACTATAGTTTTTCTTTCTACCCCTAAAAAGATAGCTTTTTCTATAGTCGACGTAACCTCTATAAAAGTCCGTGAATAAAAAATAATAATCAAATTTTGATTGTTTCTCCATTTTATTCGAAGCGTTCTTTTTCATTTTTTACTTCTTCAAAGACCACGAACTTCTAAAATTTCATAATTTTGTATTAAAATAAAAACCGGTCTGTTCATGCACATTAAACAAATGTTCAATATACAAAATGTTCAACTGATGTTAAAAAAAGTTCACCGTACACTAAAAAATTGTTCAGCATATATAAAAAGATATTCAAAGTATATACCGTACACTAAAAAAGATTTAATATATATAGAGAAAAATATTTGGCATATAATATATAGAAAAATGTTTAGTGTATGTTCAAAAGGTTCACCGTAAACTAGAAAATAATTCACTGCATATAGAAAAGTAAAAGTTCAGCGAACATAGAAAAATGTTCAATGTGTATTTAAAAAGTAGTTCATACAAGCGTGTGGTTTGTTATTTTTTTTAAATGTTCACAATTTGTAAAAGGTTCAAGTTCATGCAAAATCAGAAATAGTTCATGAATTAAAAAAATGTTACTAAATCCAAAAAATTCTCACATATTTGAAAATTGTTCATGAATTCAAAGACTATTACTAGCGAATTTGATAAAATGTTCATGGATTCAAAAATTGTTCATCAATTTAATTAAAATGTTTGTGAAATCCCAAAGAATAAAAAACAATGAAAAAACCCAGTAAGCCAATAAAAACACAAAGAAAAGACAAAATAGAAGAAACCTAAAAAGGCAATTAAAACACAGAAGAAAACATAAACATAAGTAAGTAACACAAAGGAACAAAAAGAAGGAAACCATAAAAAGAAAATGGTGAACATGAAGAAAACAAAAGGCATAAGAAAAACCACAAAACCAGTGGAAAACCATTGAAATAAAAAACATAAGAAAATCAGAAAAACAATGAAAATAAAAAATAAAAAGGGGGTAAAGAAGACAATTTTATAAATAAAAATCCGGTCAAAATACCTAGAAAACTCTAAAATCATAGAAAATAAAAATGCAAGAAAACCAGTGAAAATGAAAAGGAAATAGAGAAAATGAAAAAAAGATAATTCTCTAATAAAAAACGGCTAGATACCTAGAAAACCAACATGAAAACACCAAGTAGAAAGAAAAAAACCAGCTGGAAGCTTCGTAAAACCAATTTTTTTTAGCAAAGATAGCTAGGCTTTATTATTTGATAACAATGTTTATAGGAAATGGAATTGGATGATAGGGAGAGCCCAACCAACAAATGCGGCCCTTGGAGGAGAGAAGCACACAGTCTATCTAGCCTATGAGCTTCAAAATTTGAAGATCGAGGTTCAAAAGTGAAAATACAAGAATTAAACACTTTGTCAGTTTTTGAGTTTTCTCTAATAACACTACCATAGTTTCGTTGTACTCCTTTGAATGTGCTTGACAACCTGTTGGCAGTCCGATGCGATTTGGAGATTCTGCATGTGTAAGTCTTGAGCTAGTGATAGAGCTTCTAAATTGGGGGGAGGGGGGGGGGGGGGGGGTGTCAACAAGCCATGAACTACAAGTACCGAAGATCCAAGGTAGGAACCATCTCGGTCCCTGCAGATTGCTGTTGTTGTGCCCACATTATGGCCAGAGGAGACTCGAGCGTCAACATTTATTTGATGTAGCCCTTTGTCTGTGGAATCCATTTATTGTGTGTAATTATTCTTGCGGCGCTGGCCACTGTAGCGACTTCCGGCTGTGCGGCAAGTTGGTCTGGTTCCAAGATGAACTGTGTGACAAATCTAAGATGGGCTCTGGTCGATTCCTTCATATATTAGTTTCCTTCTGCATACCAAATCGCCCATAGGGTAACAGACATCCGAGTGAGCTCATCATGGCTTAAAGAATCGATCATGGCGAAGAGCCAGCTTCTTGCATTGGCATGTGTTGCAGCTATCATATGTTCCAGCAAGTCATGATCAACTAAGGCCCAGATGCATCGCGCCCTTGTACACTCAATCAACCCATGCTTCCATGAGTCCGGTGCTCCACAAGCAAAACATTGGTCATGGTGGGACATCTTCGTTTTCTTCCTTACATCCTCTGTAGGCAGGGAGTTCTTCAATAGCCACCATAAGAAAACTTTGATTTTTGCAAGTACCAAGATCTTCCATAAAGTAGCCCAAGATTTCTCGTTTGTTGATGTATAAGAAGATGCAGCGCATTGTTCCAGCTAGTCCTCATGCCTATTCTTGATAGCTACATTCTGTATGCCAAACAGATACTAGAAAAGATCGCACCCGTTTTGAAGTTCCAGGACCAGAAACCATCTACAGCCTGAGTACACACTGAGATCGCAAGAATCATTGTTGCGTCATAAAGGCAGAAACACTTGTTCCACTAACTACGTGTTCCACTAATGGGCTTCCGAAACAGGTGAAAACACTTCCCCAAACCTCTAAGCTAGCGCTTCCTACTGTCACTAATGGGCTGGCCTGCCAGGAGTTGCCATAGGTGAACATACCATTTGTAAATTGTACCTGTCCGTCACGTGATCTCTTAAGAGCATCAAATAGGAGGGCTGCCGCGCGCATAGGGACGTTTCGTGGTGGGCTGGCCTGTTCCAAATACATGCACACATTAGCGACAGAGATCACACAGTAGTGATACGTCTTCAACGCATCTATAATTTATGAAGTATTCATGCTATGTTTACAATAATTTTATATGGTTTTGGTATGATTTTATTAGAACTAATCCGGACTAACGCTGTTTTCAGCAAAACTACCGTGGTGTCATTTTGTGTGCAGAAATAAAAGTTATAGGAATGGGCTGAAAATTTATGGTGATTTTTGATGGACCAAAAAAGACCCCCGAGGAACCGGAGCTAGGCCAGGAAGTGACCGAGGAGGCCACAAGCCTAGGGGCGCGCCCCCACGGCTCGTGGGCCCCTCGGGCACTCCCTTGACGTGAGACCGGCGCCAAAAACCTATAAATATAGAAACCTCCGAAAAGAATCCTAGATTGGAAGTTCCGCCACCGCAAGCCTCTATAGCCACAGAAAACCAACCGGAAGCCCGTTCCGGCACCCTGCCGGAGGGGGAAATCATCACCGGAGGCCATCTTCATCATCCCGGCGGTCTCCATGACGAGTAGTTCACCCTCAAGGATGAGGGTATGTACCAGTAGCTATGTGTTTGATCTCTCTCTCTCTCTCTCTCTCTCTCTCTCTCTCTCTCTCTCTCTCTCTCTCTCTCTCTCGTGTTCTTGATTTGGCACGATCTTGATGTACCGCGAGCTTTGTTACTAACTTACTATAGTTGGATCATATGGTGTTCTTCCCCCTCTACCTTCTTGTGATGAATTGAGTCTTACTCTTTGAGGTTTCGTTATGTTGGATTGAGTATTGGATTTGAGAACACTTGATGTATGTCTTGCGATGGGATATCTGTGGTGACAATGGGAATTTCTATTGATTCACTTGATGTATGTTTTGGAACTCAGCTCGCGGATTCCCGAGGTGACATTGGGGTAATCTATGCATAGGGGTTGATGCACGTTTTCGTCCTACGTTCTCTGATAGAAACTTTGAAGTGACTCTTTGTCGCACATTGAGGGATTTTCATACAATTTAATTATGTTATCATTATTGAGAGACTTTGCACTATTGAAAGTATGTACCCTATGCCTTGTTTCTAAGCATTGCAATACCGTTTTTGCTCACTTTTGTTACTAGTTACCATGCTGTTTTTATATTTTCAGATTACAGAAACCTATATCTACCATCCATATTGCACTTGTATCACCATCTCCTCGCCGAACTAGTGCACCTATACAATTTACCATTGTATTGGGTGTGTTGGGGTGATGTTGGCTTGAACTACATCGGTATTTCCCCAAAGAGGAAGGGATGATGCAGCACAGCAACGGTAGGTATTTCCCTCAGTGATGAGACCAAGGTTATCGAACCAGTAGGAGAACCACGCAACACCACGTAAACATCTCATGCACACAAAGAACAAATACTTGCAACCTGACGTGTTAAAGGGGTTGTCAGTCCCTTTCGGGTAACGGCGCCAGAAATTGGCACGTGGACGGGAGAAAGTTGTAATAGATTGAATAAATAGATCGTGAATAAAATAAAGTGCAGCAAAGTATTTTTGTGTTTTTGGATTAATAGATCAGAAAATAAAAGTTGCAAATAAATAAAAAGGCAAATAGCAAAATAGATCTGAAAGTATATGATGAGAAAATAGACCCGGGGGCCGTAGATTTCACTAGTGGCTTCTCTCGTGAAAAATAGCATACGGTGGGTAAACAAATTACTGTTGGGCAATTGATAGAACTTCAAATAATCATGACGATATCCAGGCAATGATCATTATATATCATCACGTCCAAGATTAGTAGACCGACTCCTGCCTGCATCTACTACTACACATCGACCGCTATCCAGCATGCATCTAGTGTATTAAGTTCATGGAAAAACGGAGTAATGCAATAAGAACGATGACATGATGTAGACAAGATCTATTTATGTAGAAATAGACCCCATCTTGTTATCCTTAATAGCAAAGATACATATGTGTCGGTTCCCCTATTGTCACCGGTATCAAGCACCGTAAGATCGAACCCATCACAAAGCACCTCTTCCCATGGTAAGAAAAATCGATCTAGTTTGCCTAACTAAACCAAGGATTCGAAGAATAAATACGAGGCTATAAGTAATCATGCATATAAGAGATCAAAAGACTCAAATAACTTTCATGGATAAAAACATAGATCTGATCATAAACTCAAAGTTCATCGGATCCCAGCAAACACACCGCAAAAAGAGTTACATCAAATAGATCTCCAAGAGACCATTGTATTGAGAATCAAAAGAGAGAGAGGAAGCCATCTAGCTACTAACTATGGACCCGTAGGTCTACAATGAACTACTCACGCATCACCGGAGAGGCACCAATGAGGATGATGAACCCCTCCGAGATGGTCTCTAGATTGGATCTGGTGGTTCTGGAACTTGCGGCAGCTGGAATTGATTTTCGTCGACTCCCCTAGGGTTTCTGGAATATTGGGGTATTTATAGAGCAAAGAGGAGTTGCGGGAGGCCACCGAGGTGGGCACAACCCACCCGGGCGCGCCTGGGCCCCCAAGCGTGCCCTGGTGGGTTGTGCTCCCCTCGGAGCTCCTCTCAGGTACTTTCTTGTTCCAACAGGAGTCTTCTGGTCCAGAAAAAATCACCAAAAAGTTTCACTTCGTTTGGACTCCGTTTGGTATTGATTTTCTGCGAATTAAAAAACAAGCAAAAAACAGCAACTGGCACTAGGCACTATGTCAATAGGTTAGTCCCAAAAAATGATATAAAGTTGCTATAAAATGATTGTAAAACATCCAATAATGATAATATTGTTCGGGAATGTTGCATGGGAAACAAAAAATTTCCTACGCTCACCAAGATCCAATCTAGGAGATGACCATCTACGAGGGGAGAGATTGGATCTACATACCATTGTAGATCGCTAAGCGGAAGCATTAATAAACGCGATTGATGTAGTCGAACGTCTTCGCGATCCAATCACGACCCGTCCCACAAACTTCTTCGCGATCCAATCACGACCCGTCCCGCGAACTCCCGATCCAAGTGCCGAACGGACGACACCTCGCGTTCAACACACGTACGGCTTGATGACGCCTTCACCTCCTCGATCCAGCGAGCGATGGTGAAGTAGTAGCTTGAGTCCTCCGGCAGCACGATGGAGTGGTGGCGGCGGTGGTGGCGGAATCTCAGCAGAGCTTCACTAAGCACTACGGAGAGGAAGAGGGATGCGAGGGAGAGGAGAGGCAGCGCAGTGGCGTGGAGATATGCTCAGGGGTGCGGCTGCCCTCTCTCTACCTCTCTATATATAGGGGAAGGGAGGAGGAGGAGGCGCCCTAGATCCAATCTAGGAGTGGCGGCCAAGGCAGATGGGATCTCCCCTAGGGTGACTTGCCCCCCAAGCCGGGAGGTGGGAAGCCCTAGGGGGCACCCCCAACCCTCCTGGTTTTTTTGAGGAACCCCAACCCTCCTGGTTACGTGAGATGGGGTGAGGGGGTGCTCATCCCCTTAGTGGGCTGGTTTGCCCCCTCCCCTTGGCCCATGGGGCCCCCAACACTTGCCGGGGCCCCCTGAAACCCCTTTCAGTGACGCTGGTCATCACCCGGTACCCCCGAAACAATTTCGGACTCCAATACCCTTCGTCCAATATACCGATCTTCACCTCCGGACTATTCCGGACCTCGTCACGTCCAGGGTCTCATCCGGGACTCCGAACAACCTTCGATAACCACCATAATGACTCAATATACTTATATCGTCACCAAACATTAAGTGTGTAGACCCTGCGGGTTCGAGAACTATGCAGACATGACCGATACAACTCTACGATCAATAACCAATAGCGGGACCTGGATGCCCATATTGGTTCCTACATATTCTACAAAGATCTTATCGGTCGAACCTCGATGCCAAGGATTCAGCTAATCCTGTATGTAGTTCCATTTGTCTATCGGTATGTTACTTGCCCGAGATTCGATTGTCGGTATCTCCATACATAGTTCAATCTCGTTACCGGCAAGTCTCTTTACTCGTTCCGTAATACAAGATCCCTTGGCTAACTCATTAGTCACATTGCTTGCAAGCTTCCTTTGATGTTGTATTACCGAGTGGGCCATGAGGTACCTCTCCGTCATATGGAGTGACAAATCCCAGTCTTGATCCATGCCAACTTAACAGACACCCTTAGAGATACCTGTAGAGCACCTTTATAGTCACCCAGTTACATTGCAACGTTTGGTACACACAAGGTACTCCTCTGGTGTCAGTGAGTTGCATGATCTCATGGTCATAGGAACATATACTTGACATGCAAAAAACGATAGCAATAAACTATACACGAGCATATGCTACATTTATAGTTTGGGTCTTGTCCATCACATCATTCTCCTAATGATGTGATCCCGTTATCAAATGACAACTCATGTCCATGGCTAGGAAACCATAGCCATCTTTGATCAACGAGCTAGTCCGGTAGAGGCTTACTAGGGACATGTTGTTGTCTATGTATCCACACATGTATCTGAGTTTCCGATCAATACAATTCTAGCATGGATAATAAACGATTATCATGAACAAGGAAATATGATAATAACCAATTTATTATTGCCTCTAGGGCATATTTCCAACAGTCTCCCACCTGCACTAGTCAATAATCTAGTTCACATCGCCATGTGATTAACACTCATAGTTCACATCGCCATGTGACTAACACCCAAAGAGTTTACTAGAGTCAATAATCTAGTTCACACCACCATGTGATTAACACTCAATGAGTTCTGGGGTTTGATCATGTTATGCTTGTGAGAGAGGTTTTAGTCAACAGGTCTGCAACATTCAGATCCATATGTACTTCGCAAATCTCTATGTCATATTGTAGATGCTGCTACCACGCTCCACTTGGAGCTATTCCAAATGGTTGCTCCACTATACGTAGTCGGTTTGCTACTCAGAGTCATTCGGATAGGTATTAAAGCTTGCATTGACGTAACCCTCTACGCCGAACTCTTTATCACCTCCATAACCGAGAAACATTTCCTTATTCCACCAAGGATAATTTTGACCGTTGTCCAGTGATCCACTCCTGGATCACTCTTGTACCCCCTTGTCAGGAACATGGCAAGGCACATATCAGGTGCGGTACACAGCATGGCATATCGTATAGAGCCTATGGCTAAGGCATAGGGGACGACCTTCGTCCTTTCTCTTTCTTCTGCCGTGGTCGAGCTTTGAGTCTTACTCAACTTCACACCTTACAACTCAGGAAAGAACTCCTTCTTTTACTGATCCATTTTGAACTCCTTCAAAATCATGTCAAGGTATGTGCTCTGTGAAAGTCTTATCAAGCGTCTTGATCTATCTTTATAGATCTAGTTGCCCAATATGTAAGCAGATTTATCCAGGTCTTCCTTTGAAAAACTCCTTTCAAACAACCCTTTATGCTTTCCAGAAATTCTACATCATTTCCGATCAACAATATGTCATCCACATATACTTATCAAAAATGTTGTAGTGCTCCCACTCACTTTCTTGTAAATACACCTTTCTTGCAAACTTTGTATAAACCCAAAAGCTTTGATCACCTCATCAAAGCGTATGTTCCAACTTCGAGATGCTTGCTCTAGTCCATAGAAGGATCGCTAGAGCTTGCATACCTTTTAGCATCCTTAGGATCGAGAAAACCATCTGGTTGTATCACATACAACCTTTCCTCAAGGAAACCGTCAAGGAAACTTTGTTTTGACATCCATCTGCCAGATTTCGTAATTGAAAATGCAGCAACCTCTAACATAATTCCAACAGACTTTAGCATCGCTATGAGTGAGAAAGTCTCATCATAGTCAACTCCTTGAACTTGTCGGAAACTTCTTTGCGACAAGTCGAGGTTCATAAATGGTGACATTACCATCAGCATTTGTATTCTTAAAGATCCATTTATTCTCAATGGCTTGTCGATCATCGGGCAAGTCCACCAAAGTCCATACTTTGTTCTCATACATGGATCCTATCCTCAGATTTCATGGCTCCTAGCCATTTTTTGGAATCCGGGCCCACCATCGCTTCTCCATAGCTCGTAGGTTCATCGTTGTCCAACAACATGACCTCTAAGACAGGGCTACCATACCATTCAGGAACAGTACATATCCTTGTCGACCTACGAGGTTTTATAGTAACTTGATCTGAAACCTCATGATCACTATCATTAGCTTCCTCTTCAAATGACGTAGGTGCCACAGAAACATCTTTCTGTGCTGTGCTACTCTCCCGTTGAAGTAAAGGTTCAACAACCTCATCAAGTTCTATTTTCCTCCCCCTAAATTCTTTCGAGAGAAACTCTTTCTAGAGAAAGGACCCGTTCTTTAGCGACAAACACTTTGCCCTCGGATCTGAGATAGAAGGTATACCCAAGTGTCTCCTTTGGGTATCCTATGAAGATGCATTTGTCCGTTTTGGGTTCGAGCTTATCAGGTTGAAGCCTTTTCACACAAGCGTCGCAACCCCAAACCTTAAGAAACGACAAGTTAGGTTTCTTGCCAAACCATAATTCATACGGTGTCGTCTTAACGGATTCAGACGGTGCCCTATTTAAAGTGAATGCAGTCGTATCTAATGCATAACCCCAAAACGATAGTGATGGATCGGCAAGAGACATCATAGAACGGACCATATCCAATAAGGTACGATTACAACGTTCGGACACACCATTACGCTGTGGTGTTCCAGGTGGCGTCAACTGTGGAACAATTCCACATTGTCTTAAGTGATAGCCAAACTCATAACTTAGATACTCTCCTCTCGATCAGATCGTAGGAATTTGATCTTCTTGTAATGATGATTCTCAACCTCACTCTGAAATTGCTTGAACTTTTCAAACGTTTCAGACTTATGCTTCATTAAGTAAATATACCCATATCTACTCAAACCATCGGTGAAGGTGAGAAAGTAATGATATCCACTGCGCGCGTCAATACTCATCGGACCGCACACATCAGTATGTGATACGTCTCCAACGTATCTATAATTTATGAAGTATTCATGCCATGTTTACAACAATTTTATATGGTTTTGGTATGATTTGCATGGAACTAACTCGGACTGACGTTGTTTTCAGCAGAACTACCGTGGTGTTGTTTTTTGTGCAGAAATGAAAGTTCTCCAAATGAGCTGAAACTTTTTGACGATTTTTTTGGAACAAAAGAGACCCCCGAAGCTTTGTGGAAGGACCAGAAGGTGATGGAGTAGGGCACAAGACACCGGGGCACGCCTGGGCCCTTGCCCGTGCCCCAGTGGGTTGTGCTCACCTCGTGGCCCATCTTAGCGTGAAACCAACGCCAAAAAATCCTATAAATAGAGAAACCATCAGAAGTAACCCTAGATGAGAAGTGCCGCCGCCGCAAGCCTCTGTAGCCACGGAAAACCAATCTAGACCCTGTTCTGGCACTCCGCCGAAGGGGGAAATCATCACCGGAGGCCATCTTCATCATCCCGGCGGCCACCATGATGAGGAGGGAGTAGTCCACCCTCGGGGCTGAGGGTTTGTACCAGTAGCTATGTGTTTAATCTCTCTCTCGTGTTCTTGAGATGTCACGATCTTGATGTATCGCGGGATTTGTTAATATAGTTGGATCATATGGTGTTTCTCCCTCTCTATCTTGTTGTGATGAATTGCGTTTTCCCTTTGAGATTTTGTTGTTATCGGATTGAATACTTTTATGGATTTGAGAGCAGTTGATATATGTCTTGCATATGAATACCCGTGGTGACAATGTGGTATTATATTGATTCACTTGATATGTGTTTTGGCACTCAACTCGTGGATTCCCGAGGTGACATTGGGGTAATCTATGCATAGGGATTGATGCACGTTCTCGTCTTTTGTTTCTCCAGTAGAAATCTTGGGGCACTATTTGAGGTTCTTTGTGTTGGATTGAGTATTATGATTCTGAATTTGTTTTGGTGTTATTCTAGTACGAACTCTTGATAGATCGAACAGAAAGAATAACTTGATGTTATTTTAGTACGAACTCTTGATAGATCGATCAGAAAGAATAACTTGGTGTTATTTTAGTACGAACTCTTGGATAGATCGATCGGAAAGAATAGCTACAAAAAATTTCTTCTTATGTTCTCCGCTAGATAAGAACTTTGGAGTGATTCTTCGTTGCACGTTGAGGGATAATTATTGAAGGAAATATGCCGTAGAGGCAATAATAAAGTTGTTATTTATATTTTCTTATATCATGATAAATGTTTATTATTCATGCTAGAATTGTATTAACCGGAAAATTGATACATGTGTGAATACATAGACAAAACAAAGTGTCCCTAGTATGCCTCTACTAGACTAGCTTGTTAGTCAAAGATGGTTAAGTTTCCTGACCATAGACATGTGCTGTCATTTGATGAACGGGATCACATCATTAGAGAATGATGTGATGGACAAGACCCATCCGTTAGCTTAGCATTATGATCTTTGAGTTTTATTGCTATTGCTTTCTTCATGACATATACATGTTCATCTGACTATGAGATTATGCAACTCCCGAATACCGGAGGAACACCTTGTGTGCTATCAAACGTCACAACGTAACTGGGTGATTATAAAGATGCTCTACATGTGTCTCCGAAGGTGTTTGTTTTGGGTTGGCATAGATGAAGATTAGGATTTGTCACTCTGTGTATCGGAGAGGTATCTCTGGGCCCTCTCGGTAATGCACATCACTATAAGCCTTGAAAGCAATGTGACTAATGAGTTAGTTGCGGGATGAAACATTTCAGAAGTTCAAAGAATTTCAGAGTGAAGTGGAAAATCATCGTAACAAGAAAATAAAGTTTCTACGATTTGATCGTGGAGGTGAATATTTGAGTTACGAGTTTGGCCTTCATCTAAAACAATGTGGAATAAGTTTCACAACTCATGCCACCTGGAACACCACAACGTAATGGTGTGTCCGAACGTCATAATCGTACTTTATTAGATATAGTACGACCTATGATGTCTCTTACCAATTTACCACTATCATTTTGGGGTTATGCATTAGAGACATCTGCATTCACGTTAAATAGGGCACCATCTAAATCTGTTGAGACAACACCATATAAACTATGGTTTGGCAAGAAACCAAATCTGTTGTTTCTTAAAGTTTGGGGTCGCGATGCTTTTGTGAAGAAGTTTCAAACTGATAAGCTCGAACCCAAATCGGAGAAGTGCGTCTTCATAGGATACCCAAAAGAAATTGTTGGGTACACCTTCTATCACAGATCCAAAGGCAAGATATTCATTGCTAAGAATGGATCCTTTCTAGAGAAGGAGTTTCTCTCGAAAGAAGTGAGTGGGAGGAAAGTAGAACTTGATGAGGTAATTGTACCTTCTCTCAAATTGGAAAAGGGTTCATCACAGAAATCAGTTCCAGTGATGCCTACGCCAACTAGAGAGGAAGCTAATGATAATGATCATGAAACTTCAGACCAATTTACTACCGAACCTTGTAGGTCAATCGGAGCACGTTCCACACCAGAGTGGTACGGTAATCCTGTTCTGGAAGTCATGTTACTAGACCATGATGAACCTACGAACTATGAGGAAGCGATGATGAGCCCAGATTCCGCGAAATGGCTTGAGGACATGAAATCTGAGATGGGATTCATGTATGAGAACAAAGTATATGGACTTTGATTGACTTGCCCGATGATCAGCGAGCCATTGAGATTAAATGGATCTTCAAGAGGAAGACAGACTCTGATAGTAGTGTTACTATCTACAAAGCTCGAATTGTCGCAAAAGGTTTTCGACAAGCTCAAGGTGTTGACTACGATGAGAGTTTCTCACTCGTATCTATGCTTAAAGTCTGTCCGAATCATGTTAGCAAATTGCCGCATTTTATGAAATTTGGCAAATGGATGTCAAAACTGCATTCCTTAATGGATTTCTTAAAGAAGAGTTGTATATGATGTAACCAGAAGGTTTTGTCAATCCGAAAGGTGCTAACAAAGTGTAAGCTCCAGTGATCCATTTATGGACTGGTGCAAGCATCTCGGAGTTGGAATGTTTGCTTTGATAGTGTGATCAAAGCATATGGTTTTATACAGACTTTTGGAGAAGCTTGTATTTACAAGAAAGTGAGTGGGAGCTCCATAGCATTTTTGATATTATATGTGGATGACATATTGTTGATTGGAAATAATACAGAATTTCTGGATAGCATAAAAGGATACTTGAATAAGAATTTTTCAATAAAAGACCTCAGTGAAGCTACTTATATATTGGGCATCAAGATCTATAGAGATAGATCAAGACACTTGATAAGACTTTCGACGAGTACATACCTTGATAAGATTTTGAAGGAGTTCAAAATGGATCAGTCAAAGAAGGAGTTCTTGCCTGAGTTGTAAGGTATGAAGTTGAGTAAAGACTCAAAACCCGACCACGACAGAAAATAGAAAGAGAATGAAAAGTCATTCCCTATGCCTTAGTCATATGTTCTGTAAAGTATGCTATGCTGTGTACCAGACCTATTGTGTACCTTACCATGAGTTTGGCAAGAGGGTACAATAGTGATCCAGGAGTGGATCACTGGACAGCGGTCAAAATTATCCTTAATGGAATAATTACATGTTTCTCGGTTATGGAGGTGACAAAAAGTTCATCGTAAAGGGTTACGTCGATGCAACCTTTGACACTGATCCGGATGACTCTAATTCTCAATCTGGATACATATTGAAAGTAGGAGCGATTAGCTAGAGTAGCTCCGTGCAGAGCATTGTAGACATAGAAATTTTGGAAAATACATACGGCTCTGAATGTGGCAGACCTGTTGACTAAACATCTCTCACAAGCAAAACATGATCACTCTTTGGGTGTTAATCACATAGCGATGTGAACTAGATTATTGACTCTAATAAACCCTTTGGGTGTTAATCACATGGCGATGTGAACTAATCACATAAGGATGTGAACTATTGGTATTAAATCACATGACGATGTGAACTAGATTATTGACTCTAGTGCAAGTGGGAGACTGAAGGAAATATGCCCTAGAGCAATAATCAAGTTGTTATTTATATTTCCTTATATCATGATAAATGTTTATTATTCATGCTAGAATTGTATTAATCGGAAACTTGATACATGTGTGAATACATAGATGGTTAAGTGTCCCTAGTATGCCTCTACTAGACTAGCTCGTTAATCAAAGATGGTTAAGTTTCCTGACCATAGACATGTGTTGTCATTTGATGAACGGGATCACATCATTAGAGAATGATGTGATGGACAAGACCCATCCGTTAGCTTAGCATTATGAACGTTGAGTTTTATTGCTATTGCTTTCTTCATGACTTATACATGTTCCTCTGACTATGAGATTATGCAACTCCCGAATACCGGAGGAACACCTTGTGTGCTATCAAATGTCACAACGTAACTGGGTGATTATAAAGATGCTCTACAGGTGTCTACGAAGGTGTTTGTTGGGTTGGCATAGATCAAGATTAGGATTTGTCACTCCGTGTATCGGAGAGGTATCTATGGGCCCTCTCGGTAATGCACATCACTATAAGCCTTGCAAGCAATGTGACCAACGAGTTAGTTGCGGGATGATGCATTACGGAATGAGTAAAGAGACTTGCCGGTAACGAGATTGAACTAGGTATGATGATACCGACGATCGAATCTCGGGAAGTAACATACCGATGACAAAGGGAACAACGTATGTTGTTATGCGGTTTGACCGATAAAGATCTTCGTAGAATTGTAGGAGCCAATATGAGCATCCAGGTTCCGCTATTGGTTATTAACCAGAGATGTGTCTTGGTCATGTCTACATAGTTCTCGAACCCGTAGGGTCCGCACGCTTAATGTTTGATGACGATTTGTATTATGAGTTATGTGATTTGATGAACCGAAGTTTGTTCAGAGTCCCGGATGAGATCACGGACATGACGAGGAGTCTCGAAATGGTCGAGACATAAATATTGATATATTGGAAGGTTATGTTTGGACACCGGAATGGTTTCGGAAAGGTTCAGGCATTTTTCGGAGTACCGGGGGTTACCGGAACCCCCCCCCCCCCCCGGGGAGTTAATGGGCCTTCATGGGCCCTAGTGGAGAGAGGAAGCGGCGGCTAGGTGGCGCGCCCCCCAAGCCCAAACCAAATTGGACTAGGGTTGGGGGGGGCCCTTTCCTTCTCTCCTCCTCCTCCTTCCTTCCTTCTCCTAGTGGGAATAGGAAGGGGGGGGGCGAATCCTACTTGGACCGGGAGTCCAAGTAGGACTCCCCCCGTGGCGCGCCACCCTTGGGTCGGCCACCTCTCCTCCCCCCTTTATATACGTGGGAGGGGAGCACCCCAAAGGCACACCAAAGTTTCTCTTAGCCGTGTGCGGTGCCCCCTCCATACTTACACACCTCGGTCATATCGTCGTAGTGCTTAGGCGAAGCCCTGTGCCAGTAACTTCATCATCACCGTCGCCATGCTGTCATGCTGACGAAACTCTCCCTCGACCTCAACTAGATCAAGAGCTCGAGGGACGTCATCGAGCTGAACGTGTGTTGAACATGGAGGTGCCGTACGTTCGGTGCTTGGATCGGTTGGATCGCGAAGACATTCGACTACATCAACCGCGTTACTAAACGCTTCCGCTTTCGGTCAACGAGGGTACGTAGACACACTCTCCCCACTCGTTGCTATGCTTCTCCTAGATATGTCTTGCGTGTTCATACGAATTTTTTTGAAATGCTACGTTCCCCAACAATTATGTGATCCAATTAGATTAGCATCATTGAGAGATTGCACTAGCGAAAGTACGGACCCTAGGCCTTGTTTTCAAGCATTGCAATACCGTTTGTGCTCACTTTTGTTACTTGTTACCTTGTTGTCTTTTTATTGTTCCTATTACAAAAACCAATATCTACTATCCATATTACAGTTTTATCACCATCTCTTCGCCGAACTAGTGCACCTATACAATTTGCCATTGTATTTGGTGTGTTGGGGACACAAGAGACATTTTGTTATTTGGTTGCAGGATTGTTTGAGAGAGACCATCTTCATCCTACGCCTCCCATAGATTGATAAACCTTAGGTCATCCACTTGAGGGAAAATTGCTATTGTCCTACAAAACTCTGCGCTTGGAGGCCCAACACGAGTCTACAAGAAATAAGTTGCGTAGTAGACATCAAGCTCTTTTCTGGCACCGTTGCCGGAGAGGTTAGGTAAGCGAGGAGGAGGAAGGGAGGAGGAGGAAGAGGCGCCCTAGATCCAATCTAGGAGTGGCGGCCAAGACAGATGGGATCTCCCCTAGGATGACTTGCCCCCCAAGCCGGGAGATGGGAAGCCCTAGGGGGCGCCCCAACCGTCCTGGTTACCTGAGATGGGGTGAGGAGGGCGCTCATCCCCTTAGTGGGCTGGTTTCCCCCCTCCCCTTGGCCCATGGGGCCCCCCAACACTTGTCGGGCCCCCCGAAACCCCTTTCGATGACGCTGGTCATCACCCGGTACCCCCGGAACAATTCCGGACTCTAATACCCTTCGTCCAATATATCGATCTTCACCTCCGGACTATTCTGGAGTTCCTCGTCACGTCCGGGATCTCATCCGGGACTCCAAACAACCTTCGGTAACCACCATAATGACTCAATATACTTATATCATCACCAAATGTTAAGTGTGTAGACCCTGCGGGTTTGAGAACTATGCAGACATGACCGAGACACCTCTATGGTCAATAACCAATAGCGGGACATGGATGCCCATATTGGTTCCTACATATTCTACGAAGATCTTATCGGTCGAACCTCGATGTCAAGGATTCAGCTAATCCCTTATGTAGTTCCCTTTGTCTATGTTACTTGCCCGAGATTCGTTCGTCGGTATCTCCATACCTAGTTCAATCTCGTTACCGGCAAGTCTCTTTGTTATTTGGTTGCAGGGTTGTTTGAGAGAGACCATCTTCATCCTACGCCTCCCACAGATTGATAAACCTTAGGTCATCCACTTGAGGGAAAATTGCTACTGTCCTACAGAACTCTGTGCTTGGAGGCCCAACACGAGTCTACAAGAATAAAGTTGCGTAGTAGACATGAAGCTCTTTTCCGGCGCCGTTGCTGGGGAGGCGAGTGATTGAAGGTATATCTTTATATCTTGCAATTGAATCTTTTAGTTTCTTGTTTTATCACTAGTTTAGTCTATAAAAGAAAACTACAAAAAAATGGAATTGAGGTTGCCTCATATGTTTCATCTTTTTAATGTCTTTCATGAAAATGATGGAAAGAAAAATTGTGCTCAAGTGTTAGAAGAAGAAGTTAATCAAATATGTGGCACTAAATCTTTGAATGATAAACATGATTGCAATCTTGTTGGTCTGAATCCTTTGAATATCCATGATGCTAATGATATGCAAAGCCATAAGCTTTGGGATGCAATGTTTGATGAAGATGATATTTTTTGTCCCCCAAGTTTTGATGAGAAAAGTTATTATGATGATAGCATGCCTCCTATTTATGATGATTATATTGATGAAAATGGGTTTGGAAGAGTGTCAACTTTAGATAATAATTATCCCACTATTTTGGAGGGTGTTGAACTTTATTATAATGATAAAAGTGGATTTGGAGAGGTCATGAATTTATTTAGTGATGAATCCACTATTTTGGATGAGGTTTCAATTGACTATGACAATAAAGTTGCTATCTATGATGATTATTGTGATGACATGTATGCTATAAAGAACAATGATAACCATGAAACTTGTCATCATGATTTTAATTTTCAATTAGATTATGCATCCCATGGTAGTTATTTCGTTGAATTTTCTCCCACTATTATGAATGAGAAGATTTTTGCTTATGTGGTGAGTAGTAAAATTTCTATGCTTGTGGATCATGAAAAGAATGCTTTATGTGATAGTTATATTGTTGAATTCATTCATGATGCTACTGAAAATTATTATGAGAGAGGAACATATGCTTCTATGATGACCCACAAGTATAGGGGATCTATCATAGTCCTTTCGATAAGTAAGAGTGTCGAACCCAACGAGGAGCAGAAGGAAATGACAAGCGGTTTTCAGCAAGGTATTCTCTGCAAGCACTGAAATTATCGGTAACAGATAGTTTTGTGATAAGATAAATCGTAACGGGTAACAAGTACAAAAGTAATCAAGCTGCAGCAAGGTGGCCAATCCTTTTTGTAGCAAAGGACAAGCCTGGACGAACTCTTATATAAAGCAAAGCGCTCCCGAGGACACATGGGAATTGTTGTCAAGTTAGTTTTCATCATGCTCATATGATTCGCGTTCGTTACTTTGATAATTTGATATGTGGGTGGACCGGTGCTTGGGTGCTACCCTTCCTTGGACAAGCCTCCCACTTATGATTAACCCCTCTCGCAAGCATCCGTGACTATGAAAGAAGAATTAAGATAAATCTAACCATAGCATGAAACATATGGATCCAAATCAGCCCCTTACGAAGCAACGCATAAACTCGGGTTTAAGCTTCTGTCACTCTAGCAACCCATCATCTACTTATTACTTCCCAATGCCTTCCCCTAGGCCCAAACAATGGTGAAGTGTCATGTAGTCGACGTTCACATAACACCCTAGAGGAAAGACAACATACATCTCATCAAAATATCAAACGAATAACAAATTCACATGATTACTTATAACAAGACTTGTCCTATGTCCCCAGGAACAAAATTAACTACTCACAAAGCATATTCATGTTCATAATCAGAGGAGTATTAATTATCATTAAGGATCTGAACATATGATCTTCCACCAAATAAACCAACTAGCATCAACTACAAGGAGTAATCAACACTACTAGCAACCCACAGGTACCAATCTGAGGTTTTGAGACAAAGATTGGATACAAGAGATGAACTAGGGTTTGAGAGGAGATGGTGCTAGTGAAGATGTTGATGAAGATTGACCCCCTCTCGATGAGAGGATCGATGGAGATGACGATGGCGATGATATCCCCCTCCCGGAGGGATGTTTCCTCGGCAGAAAAGCTGCACCGGAGCCCTAGATTGGTTCTGCCCACGTTTCGCCTCGAGACAATGGCGCTTCGTCCCGAAAGCTTCCTTCTGATTTTTTTCCAGGTCAAAACACACCATAGAGCAGAAGATGGGCGTCGGGGGACTGCCAGGGGGCCCACAAGGGCGGGGGGCGCGCCCAGGGCGGTAGGGCGCGCCCTCCACCCTTGTGGATGGCAGGTGACCCCCCTCTGGTACTTTCTTCGCCCAATTTTTTTATATATTCTAAAAATATTCCCCGTGAAGTTTCAGGACTTTTGGAGTTGTGCAGAATAGGTCTCTAATATTTGCTCCTTTTTCAGTCTAGAATTCCAGCTTTCGGCATTCTCCCTCTTCATGTAAACCTTGTAAAATAAGAGATAAAAGACATAAGAATTGTGATATAATGTGTAATAACAGCCCATAACGCAATAAATATCGATATCAAAGCATGACGCAAAATGGACGTATCATGATATGAGTTTTGCTTGGAGCGTCATTTAATTTTATTAGGATTTTCTTGCTATTATTTATAATAACGTTTTCCATATTTTGGTTCAATAAAAAGGTCAAGTATAGCCTTTACCATGCTTATTTTGCAAGTCTATATGTTGTTGTTTTGAAAACAGAAAGTTTTCTATCATTGTATGAATTCTTCTAGAAAGTCATAATGTGATAAAATCTTGAAGTTTTTACACAATGAGTAACAACAAATTTTATACAGTGTGGTAATTTTCGGAATTTTTGGAGTTATAGAAGTAAGAATATTCTTGCATTCTTTACAGACTGTTCTGTTTAGACAGACTGCTGTTATGTTTGCATTGTTTGCATATGTTTGCTTGTTTAATGATTCTATTTGAGGATAGGAGTATTAAATATGCAGAGGCATTTAGTACGCAATATCAAATTATAATTTTAGTGATTTTATATAGTAGAGAATGATAAGGTTTTGGATTGATTTATACTAACTTATCTCACGAGTTCTTGTTGAGTTTTGTGTGGATGAAGTTTTTAAGATTTAGGGAAACCGTGATATAAAAGGAATTAAGGAGACACAAAAGCTCAAGCTTGGGGATGCCCAAGGCATCCCAAGATAATATTCCAAGAAGTCTCAAGCATATAAGCTTGGGGATGCCCCGGAAGGCATCCCACCTTTCTTTATCAACGATTATCGGTTAGCCTCGGTTGAGCCAAAAAATTTGCTTCTTCACATGATATGTGCTATCCTTGGAATGTCACTTTATTTTGTTTTGCTTGCTGTTTGGATAAAATATTAAGATCTAAAGTTTTAAATGAGAGAGAGTCTTCACATAGCTACATAATTATTCACCTACTCATTGATTTTCACTCATATCTTTTTGGAGTAGTTTGTCATGAACTCTCGTGCTTCACTTATATTATTTTGAGAGTCTTAAAAATAGTATGGCAACTTGCATGTGTTATGAAATTGGTCCCAATATGATGGGCATCCAAGAGGAATATAATAAAAACTTTCATATAAAGAGCATTGAATATATGAGAAGTTTGATTCCTTGCATATTGTTTTGAGATATAAAGATGGTGATATTGGAGTCATGCTAGTGAGTATTTGTGGATTGGTAGAAATACTTGTGTTAAGGTTTGTGATTCCCGTAGCATGCACGTATGGTGAACCGTCATGTGATGAAGTCGGAGCATGATTTATTCTTTGATTGTCTTCCTTATGAGTGGCGGTCGGGGACGAGCGATGGTCTTTTCCTACCAATCTATCCCCAAGGAGCATGCGTGTAGTACTTTGTTTTGATGGCTAATAAATTTTTGCAATAATCATGTGACTTCTTTATGACTAATGTTGAGTCCATGGATTATACGCACTCTCACCCTTCCACCATTGCTAGCCTCTCTAGTACCGCGCAATTTTCACCGGTGCATTACACTGACCATATACCCTTCCTCAAAACAGCCATCATACCTATTATGGAGTTTCCATAGCCATTCCGAGATATATTACCATGCAACTTCCAGCGTTCCATTTTATTATGACACGTACCATCATTGTCATATTGCTTTGCATGATCATGTAGTTGACATAGTATTTGTGGCAAGGCCACCGTTAATATTTTTTATACATGTCACTCTTGATCATTGCACATCCCGGTACACCGCCGGAGGCATTCATATAGAGTCATATTTTGTTCTAGTATCGAGTTGTAATTCTTGAGTTGTAAGTAAATAAAAGTGTGATGATCATCATTATTAGAGCATTGTCCCATGTGAGGAAAGGATGATGGAATCTATGATTCCCTCACAAGTTGGGATGGGACTCCGAACTTAAAAAAAAAAGAGGCCAAAGAGCCCAAGCAAAAAAACAAAAAATGAGAGAAAAAGAGAGAAGGGACAATATTCTATCCTTTTTCCACACTTGTGCTTCAAAGTAGCACCATGTTCTTCATGATAGAGAGCCTCCTATTTTATCACTTTCATATACTAGTGGGAATTTTTCATTATAGAACTTGGCTTGTATATTTCAATGATGGGCTTCCTCAAATTGCCTTAGGTCTTTGTGAGCAAGCAAGTTGGATGCACACCCACTTAGTTTTTATTTTGAGCTTTCATACACTTATAGCTCTAGTGCATCCGTTGCATGGCAATCCCTACTCACTTGCATTGATATGTGGGCATCTCCATAGCCCAATAATTTTCCTAGTTGATGTGAGACTATCTCCTTCGTTTTGTCTTCTCCACAACCACCATATTCTATTCCACCCATAGTGCCATATCCATGGATCATGCTCATGTATTGCGTGAAAGTTGAAAAAGTTTGAGAGTGATAACCCACAAGTATAGGGGATCGCAACAGTTTTCGAGGGTAGAGTATTCAACCCAAATTTATTGATTCGACACAAGGGGAGCCAAAGAATATTCTCAAGTATTAGCAGTTGAGTTGTCAATTCAACCACACCTGGATAACTTAGTATCTGCAGCAAAGTATTTAGTAGCAAAGTAATATGGAAGTAACGGTAACGGTAGCAAAAGTAATATTTTTGGGTTTTGTAGTGATTGTAATAGTAGCAACGGAAAAGTAAATAAGCGAAGAACAATATGTGAAAAGCTCGTAGGCATTGGATCGGTGATGGAGAATTATGCCGGATGCGGTTCATCATGTAACAGTCATAACATAGGGTGACACAGAACTAGCTCCAATTCATCAATGTAATGTAGGCATGTATTCCGAATATAGTCATACGTGCTTATGGAAAAGAACTTGCATGACATCTTTTGTCCTACCCTCCCGTGGCAGCGGGGTCCTATTGGAAACTAAGGGATATTAAGGCCTCCTTTTAATAGAGTACCGGACCAAAGCATTAACACATAGTGAATACATGAACTCCTCAAACTACGGTCATCACCGGGAGTGGTCCCGATTATTGTCACTTCGGGGTTGCCGGATCATAACACATAGTAGGTGACTATAGACTTGCAAGATAGGATCAAGAACTCACATATATTCATGAAAACATAATAGGTTCAGATCTGAAATCATGGCACTCGGGCCCTAGTGACAAGCATTAAGCATAGCAAAGTCATAGCAACATCAATCTCAGAACATAGTGGATACTAGGGATCAAACCCTAACAAAACTAACTCGATTACATGATAAATCTCATCCAACCCATCACCGTCCAGCAAGCCTACGATGGAATTACTCACGCACGGCGGTGAGCATCATGAAATTGGTGATGGAGGATGGTTGATGATGACGACGGCGACGGATTCCCCTCTCCGGAGCCCCGAACGGACTCCAGATCAGCCCTCCCGAGAGAGTTTAGGGCTTGGCGGCGGCTCCGTATCGTAAAACGCGATGAATCTTTCTCTCTGATTTTTTCTCCCCGAACACGAATATATGGAGTTGGAGTTGAGGTCGGTGGAGCTCCAGGGGGCCCACGAGGCAGGGGGCGCGCCCAAGGGGGGCAGGCGCGCCCCCACCCTCGTGGCAAGGGTGTGGGCCCCCTGGCCTTGATTCTTTCGCCAGTATTTTTTATTATTTCCAAAAATAATCTCCGTGGAGTTTCAGGTCATTCCGAGAACTTTTGTTTCTGCACATAAATAACACCATGGCAATTCTGCTGAAAACAGCGTCAGTCCGGGTTAGTTCCATTCAAATCATGCAAGTTAGAGTCCAAAACAAGGGCAAAAGTGTTTGGAAAAGTAGATACGACGGAGACGTATCAACTCCCCCAAGCTTAAACCTTTGCTTGTCCTCAAGCAATTCAGTTGATAAACTGAAAGTGATAAAGAAAAACTTTTACAAACTCTGTTTGCTCTTGTTGTTGTAAATATGTAAAGCCAGCATTCAAGTTTTCAGCAAAGATTATGAACTAACCATATTCACAATAACTCTTAGGTCTCATGTTTACTCATATCAATGGCATAATCAACTAGCGAGCAATAATAATAAATCTCGGATGACAACACTTTCTCAAAACAATCATGATATGATATAACAAGATGGTATCTCGCTAGCCCTTTCTGAGACCGCAAAACATAAATGCAGAGCACCTTTAAAGATCAAGGACTGACTAAACATTGTAATTCATGGTAAAAGAGATCCAGTCATAGTCATACCCAATATAAATTAATAGTAATGGATGCAAATGACAGCGGTGCTCTCCAGCTGGTGCTTTTAATAAGGGTGATGACTCAACATAAAAGTAAATAGATAGGCCCTTCGCAGAGGGAAGGAGGGATTTGTAGAGGTGCCAGAGCTCGATTTTAAAGCAGAGATAAATAATATTTTGAGCGGCATACTTTCATTGTCAACATAACAACCAAGAGATGGCGATATCTTCCATGCTACACACATTATAGGCGGTTCCCAAACAGAATGGTAAAGTTTATACTCCCCCTCCACCAACAAGCATCAATCCATGGCTTGCTCGAAACAACGAGTGCCTCCAACTAACAATAGTCCCGGGGGAGTTTTGTTTGCAATTATTTTGATTTGATTTGCATAAAGCATGGGACTGGGCATCCCGGTGACCAGCCATTTTCTCGTGAGTGAGGAGCGGAGTCCACTCCTCTTGAGAATAACCCGCCTAACATGGAAGATACGGACAGCCCTAGTTGATACATGAGCTATTCGAGCATACAAAACAGAATTTCATTTGAAGGTTTAGAGTTTGGCACATACAAATTTACTTGGAACGGCAGGTAGATACCGCATATAGGAAGGTATAGTGGACTCATATGGCATAACTTTGGGGTTTAAGGGATTGGATGCACAAGCAGTATTCCCGCTTAGTACAAGTGAAGGCTAGCAAAAGACTGGGAAGCGACCAACTAGAGAGCGACAACAGTCATGAACATGCATTAAAATTAATGAACATTGAGTGCAAGCATGAGTAGGATATAATCCACCATGAACATAAATATCGTGAAGGCTATGTTGATTTGTTTCAACTACATGCGTGAACATGTGCCAAGTCGAGTCACTTGAATCATTCAAAGGAGGATACCACCCTATCATACCACATCACAACCATTTTAATAGCATGTTGGCACGCAAGGTAAACCATTATAAACTCCTAGCTAATTAAGCATGGCATAAGCAACTATAATCTCTAATTGTCATTGCAAACATGTTTATTCATAATAGGCTGAATCAGGAACGATGAACTAATCATATTTACAAAAACAAGAGATGTCGAGTTCATACCAGCTTCTCTCATCTCAATCAATTCATCATATATCGTCATTATTGCCTTTCACTTGCACGACCGAATGATGTGAATAATAATAGTAGTGCACGTGCATTGGACTAAGCTGGAATCTGCGAGCATTCAATAAACAGGAGAAGACAAGGCAATGTGGGCTCTTGGTTAAATCAACAATAATGCATAATAGAGCCACTTCAACAATTTCATCATGGTCTTCTCCTATCGACCCCCAAAGAAAAGAAAAGAAAAGAAACTATTTACACGGGAAAGCTCCCAACAAGCAAAAGAAGAACAGGAAATATTTTTGGGTTTTCTTTTAATTATTACTACTACAGCAAGAAAGGTAAACTAGCTAAAAGCTACTACTAATTTTTCGATTTTTCTTAAGGTTTTTCAAACACACAAGAAGAAAGCATAAAAAGGAAATAAACTAGCATGGATATTACAGTGAAAAAGTATGAGAATCGACATCTAGCAATGAGTGTGTGGACATAAATGTAATGTCGGTGAGAAATACGTACTCCCCCAAGCTTAGGCTTTTGGACTAAGTTGGTTTATTGCCATGGCTGGCCTGGCGGATATCCGAAGTTGTAACTGGGGTCGTGCTGGGATGCAGCAGTTATTGCATCGTGGGTTGCAGCTTGGAGGCGAGCTATCTCAGCCCTCCTCTTATACTCTTCCGCCTCCTCTCTGGTTATAAAATATCTCCCTTTTGCCTGAAAGTCAAAGAAAGTAGAAGCAGGGAGAGCGACGTGATAGGTGCGTCGTCTGTCAAAGATTAGTCGGTACTGGAGGAACTGATTTTTCCTCTCAACAAAATGATGACGAACCATAGCCTCATAATCCAAATAAGCAGGAGGCAACTCAATATCATCCTCACGTATGGTTACACCAAGAAAATTAGCTAAACAGGTTGCATAAATTCCACCAAAGAAATCTCCATTAAATCTATTATTATGCAACCTACGTGCAACAATGGCTCCCAAATTATAATGTTTATCTCCTAACACAACACTCCTGAGAACACTGAGGTCAGGGACACACATGTGACATGCTTCATCCTTACCATTTATGCACCTACCTATGAAGAGAGCAAAATAATGTATAGCAGGAAAGTGAATGCTTCCTGTGGTAGCTTGTGCTATGTCTCTAAATTCCCCCACAGTTATACTAGCAAGAAAATCTCTAAACTCATATTTGCGAGGCTCACTAGTACTACCCCATTGTGGAAGTTTGCAAGCAGTGGTAAAATCCTCTAAGTCCATAGTATAAGAATTTTCATAAAGATCAAACAGGACAGTTTGAGAATTGCGTGAAGATGAAAATTCAAACCTCCTCACAAAGGAACTAGTGAGATAGTGGTACTGACGGCACTTATCTGCCTCGAAGCTCACAAGATCAGCGTTACGCAAATATGCGTTAAATTCTTCCTTGATTCCTGCTTGATCCATGAAGTCCTCTGAAGGCCATTCACAAGCCCGCACTGGAGCGTCCCTTGGTGGTTCATCATCAGCATCGCGCATTGCAAGCCTGGGTCCTTGCTTCCTTGAAGAACCACCTTGGTACATTTTCCTAAACATATTTCTTCCTCTGAAAAATTTCTGAAATTTTTAGTAACTTCAAATAAAAGTGAACCAAGCTCAACAAAATTGATAGCAACTACTCCTACAAGTGCCTAGAGCCTATATCATGCATTAGAACTACTTGGAACCATATAAATTTGACATGCAAGCTCAAGAACATGGTCACCTAGGCAGCACAAATTTGCAATGAATAAAGCACTAGAACAAAAACTAATTGGACCATTGGAGGAGTCACATACCAAGGAACAATCCCCCAAAGCAGTTTTGTGAGAGGTGCTTTGAGCAAGGAGATCGAAAATCGCAGCAAAATGAGCTAGAACTCGTGCTTGAGCTGGTTGGTGATTTTTTTGGGAGGAAGAAGAAGTGTGTGGGCGCAGGAATAAGTGGAGGGGAGCCACCATAGGCCCACGAGGCAGGAGGGCGCGCCCAGGGGGTGGGCCGCCCTGGACGCTCGTGGCCAGGTGCTTGCTCCCCCTGCTGTGTTCTCAATGCCAAATATTCTCAAATATTCCAGAAAAAAAATCATATTTCAATTTTGGGGCATTTGGAGACTTTTATTTTTGGGTTATTTTTTATTGCACGGATAATTCAAAAAACTGACAGAAAATACTATTTTTGCTTTATTTCAACCATAAAAGAAAATAAAAGGAGGGTACAGAAGGTTGTGCCTTCTAACTTCATCCATCTCATGCTCATCAAAAGGAATCCACTAACAAGGTTGATCAAGTCTTGTTAACAAACTCATTCCGAATAACATGGAACCGGAGAAATTTCGAATAACACTATGTTACCTCAACAGGGATATGCACATCCCCAATAATAAGAATATCATATCTCTTTTTGACAGTAGGAAGAGGAAATTCAAAACCTCCAAAAATAATCGATGGAATTTTTCCAATAGAGTTGATACTATGAACTTGAGGTTGTTTCCTCGGAAAGTGTACTGTATGCTCATTACCATTAACTTGAAAAGTGACATTGCCTTTGTTGCAATCAATAACAGCCCCTGCAGTATTCAAAAAGGTCTTCCAAGAATAATATACATACTATCGTCCTCGGGAATATTAAGAATAACAAAGTCCGTTAAAATGGTAACATTTGCAACCACAACAGGCACGTCCTCACAAATACCGACAGGTATAGCAGTTGATTTATCAGCCATTTGCAAAGATATTTCAGTAGGTGTCAACTTATTCAAATCAAATCTACGATATAAAGAGAGAGGCATAACACTAACACCGGCTCCAAGACCACATAAAGCAGTTCTAACATAATTTCTTTTAATGGAGCATGGTATAGTGGGTACTCCTGGATCTCCAAGTTTCTTTGGTATTCCACCCTTAAAAGTATAATTAGCAAGCATGGTGGAAATTTCAGCTTCCGGTATCTTTCTTTTATTAGTAACAATTTCTTTCATGTACTTAGCATAAGGATTCATTTTGAGCATATCAGTTAAACGCATACGCAAGAAGATAGGTCTAATCATTTCAGCAAAGCGCTCAAAATCCTCATCATCCGTTTTCTTGGATGGTTTGGGAGGAAAAGGCATGGGTTTTTGAACCCATGGCTCTCTTTCCTTACCGTGCTTCCTAGCAACCATGTTTCTCTTATCATAACGTTGATTCTTTGATTGTGGGTTATCAAGATCAACAACAGGTTCAATTTCTACATCATTATCATTACTAGGTTGAGCATCATCATGAACATCATCACTAGGTTCATGTTCATTACCAGATTGTGTTTCAGCATCAGAAATAGAAATATCATTGGGATTCTCAGGTGTGTCAGCAACAGGTTCACTAGAAGCATGCAAAGTCCTATCATTTTTATTTTTCTTCTTTTTAGAAGGACTAGGTGCATCAATATTATTTCTTTGAGAATCCTGCTCAATTCTCCTAGGGTGACCTTCAGGATACAAAGGTTCCTGAGTCATTTTACCAGTTGTAGTAGCCACTCTAACAGCAAAATCGTTATTCTTACTATTCAATTCATTGAGCAAATCATTCTGAGCTTTAAGTACTTGTTCTACTTGAGTGGTAACCATAGAAGCATGTTTACTAATGAGTTTAAGTTCACCTTTAACTCTAGACATATAATCACTCAAGTGTTCAAGCATATCGGAATTGTGTTTCAATTGTCTACCAACATAAGCATTGAAGTTTTCTTGTTTGACAATAAAATTATCAAATTCATCTAAGCATTGGCTAGCAGACTTATAACAAGGAATGTCACCTTCATCAAATCTATAGAGAGAATTTACCTTTACTACCTGTGTCGGGTTATCAAGACTGTGTACTTCTTCAATAGGTAATGGATTAAAATCATGTATTTTTTCAACAGGCGGTAAATTAAGACCATGTATTTCTTCAACAGGAGGTAAATTCTTAACATCTTCAGCTTTTATACCTTTTTCTTTCATAGATTTCTTTGCCTCTTGCATATCTTCAGGACTGAGAAATAGAACACCCCTTTTCTTCGGAGTTGGCTTAGGAGTTGGTTCAGGAAGTGTCCAATTATTTTCATTAGTCAACATATTATTCAATAGAATTTCAGCTTCATCTGGTGTTCTTTCCCTGAAAACAGAACCAACACAACTATCCAGGTGGTCTCTGGAAGCATCGGTTAGTCCATTATAAAAGATATCAAGTATTTCATTTTTCTTGAGAGGATGATCATGCAAAGCATTAAGTAATTGGAGAAGCCTCCCCCAAGCTTGTGGGAGACTTTCTTCTTCAATTTGCACAAAATTATATATTTCCCTTAAAGCAGCTTGTTTCTTATGAGCATGGAAATATTTAGCAGAGAAGTAATAAATCATATCCTGGGGACTACGCACACAACCAGGATCAAGAGAGTTAAACCATATCTTAGCATCACCCTTTAATGAGAACGGAAATATTTTAAGGATATAAAAGTAGCGATTTCTCTCATCATTAGTGAATAGGGTGGCTATATCATTTAATTTAGTAAGATGTGCCACAACAGTTTCAGATTCATAGCCATAGAAAGGATCAGATTCAACCAAAGTAATTATATCAGGATCGACAGAGAAATCATAATCCTTATCAGTAACAAAGATAGGTGAAGTAGCATAAGCAGGGTCATATTTCATTCTAGCATTCAGAGATTTTTCTTTTAGCTTAACTAATAATTTCTTAAGATCATTTCTATCATTGCAAGCAAGAAAATCTCTAGCAGTTTCTTCATCCATAACATAACCCTCAGGCACAACAGGCAATTCATATCTAGGGGGAGAATCTTCACCATCACTTTCATCAATATTATCAGTTTCAATAATTTCATTTTCTCTAGCCCTAGCAAGTTGTTCATCAAGAAATTCACCTAGTGGCACAGTATTATCAAGCATAGAAGTAGTTTCCTCATAAGTATCATGCATAGCAGAAGTGGCATCATCAATAACATGCGACATATCAGAATTAATAGCAGAAGCAGGTTTAGGTGTCGCAAGCTTACTCAAAACAGAAGGTGAATCAAGTGCAGAGCTAGATGGCAGTTCCTTACCTCCTCTCGTAGTTAAGGGATAAATTTTAGTTTTCTCGTCTTTCAAGTTCCTCATAGTGACCAACAGATATAAATCCCAAGTGACTCAAAGAATAGAGCTATGCTCCCCGGCAACGGCGCCAGAAAATAGTCTTGATAACCCACAAGTATAGGGGATCGCAGCAGTTTTCGAGGGTAGAGTATTCAACCCAAATTTATTGATTCGACACAAGGGGAGCCAAAAAATATTCTCAAGTATTAGCAGTTGAGTTGTCAATTGAACCACACCTGGATAACTTAGTATCTGCAGCAAAGTATTTAGTAGCAAAGTAATATGGAAGTAACGGTAACGGTAGCAAAAGTAATATTTTTGGGTTTTGTAGTGATTGTAACAGTAGCAACGGAAAAGTAAATAAGCGGAGAACAATATGTGAAAAGCTCGTAGGCATTGGATCGGTGATGGAGAATTATGCCGGATGCGATTCATCATGTAACAGTCATAACATAGGGTGACACAGAACTAGCTCCGATTCATCAATGTAATGTAGGCATGTATTCCGAATATAGTCATACGTGGTTATGGGAAAGAACTTGCATGACATCTTTTGTCCTACCCTCCCGTGATGAGGAGTAGTTCACCCTTGGGGCCGGCGGTCTCCAAATTAGTGAATATTTTTTAAATATTACCAACACTATTTGGAAAAGCGAATATTTTAAAATTTGCAAAATGTTTCCAATAACATGTTATTTTTTTCAAATTTATGAACTTTTGAAGAAAGATATTTTTTTTGAAAAAGAAGACCGTTTTAGGAAGCATCAAGAAGGTTCCAAAAACTGATAAAACTGGCCTAAAAAGGTTCTCAAATTCAGAATCAGAACCCCTCGCCTAACGGATTCGGCGTTTCTGCACTCGGGTTCATCTACAGCGAGATGTGAACAGTAAAATTATTTTAAAACAATCTGAAAATTGCAAAAACATTAGTGGTGCAAGATCGTTGAATCCATGATGCTCGTGCCAAATTTGGTGGAGTTTAGACATTCGAGGAGCCCGTGGCTAAAAACACATTTTTGGGCCCGTGAGATAGTTTGAAAGTACACACTGTCTAAGATGGGCTCTGTCTGTGGAATCCATTTATTCTGTCTGTGGTGTGAGCTCCTTGAATTTCATCAGCCCATGTTTTGCACGCACCTCCCGCACTCAAGCATCTTGCATGCAAAATGTTTCAGACTTTTGTAATTGTTTTACTATTTATTTTGATTTTACTATTCACCCAGGGTAGATGAGATGGGCTCCGAATTGAATTATTCTCGCCTAACATTACAATTGGGCCGATCCCACTTCCTCGCCAGTGAGACCTTGTGTTTGCGTTTCGGCGCAATCTATCGCAGTGAGCGGCAGCTAGGATTTGCGGGCCCTCACACCGATGGCAACGTATGCCTGTTGGGAGTTTGGGCCTGGTCAACTGGACCTGCTACTAGATTTAATAATAATTGATTGTCAGAAAAACAAAAAAAGGAGTTAATAATGGGAACACCTATGTTACGCGTTGAATCCTATATGACGCCTACATGCCTCATATAGTCACGGCTTGGCTGACGCCAGAGGCAAAATGGGTCAGCCCATTAGACGCGCACACACTGTGTTTTGTCTTTGTAAATTTTTTTGTCTGCAACTAGAGTATTGTTTTATTTTGGATTTTTACGGTATATTTTTTTCTATTTTGTGTTTCATTTTTTTCTTCACTTTTCATTTGCTTTTCTAGTTTTCAGATTTTTGTTCTCATCTTCTAGGTTTTTTTAATAAACACTGATTTTTAGTATACACTGTACATTTTTAAAACATGTACTGAACTTTTGAATATTTTTTAGAATGAATTTTTTCAAAAATACTAGTATGAATATTTTTTCAATACATGCTGAATTGTTTTTAGTATATTGTGAACTTATTTTTATATAACAGATACTAAATAATTTAAATTATTTTTGAAAATTGTAACATGCCTTTAAAAGTCGAGCTCCTGATAAGAAACAACAACTGATTTTTTGGTGAAAACTGGCTAAAAAACAAAAGGGTAGGAAAATAAACAGCAGGTCACTGAGCAAAGTGTCTAGGCCCATTTGGCAAGCTGCAACGGCGACAACCAGATGTTGTTGGGCTGCTGGACGTGGCGAGCTCCCCACGGTGGAACTGGGGCGAGTGCATGGCGTGGCGAGGTCTCGCCGGAGACGCGAGGGGCACTAGTCCGCGGGGGACTAGACAACAAATGATGTACGTGTACATCAACATATGGCTGATTCCGACCAGTGTGGTCTATGCGGAGCTCAGGACTCGTGGCGTCACTCCTTGCTGGACTGCACAGCATCCAGGAGCGTCTGGGCGCTGGCAGACGATGAGTTCACACATAAAATCATAGCAAATACGGAGCCTAACGCAAAACAGTGGTTGTTTACATTAATGCAGGTCTTACCTCATGATCAGTTCGTCTTGATGACGGTGACTTTGTGGTCAATATGGCACGCAAGACGTAAGGCTATCCATGAGGCAATCTTCCAAAGCCCCCAAGCTACTCACGGTTTCATTGCCAGATTCATTGAGGAGCTCGGCATCATCAGAAATAGGCAGGTGCACACACCTGGAAGAACTGTCCCACAGGTCACTCAAAGGCCAAAGAAGCCGCCCGTGGGTTTATGTAAAATACACGTTGATGCGGGTGTTGCCGTGGGACAGAGAGGATCTGCAGCGGCTGTATGCAGAGATCATGGAGAAAACTACATGGGGAGCGCGACACTTGTAATCGAAGGAGTTCATGGCCCAGCCACTCTAGAAGCAATAGCTTGCCGAGAAGCTCTCTCCCTTGCAGAGGATCTGGGCATCCAGCAATTTTTTGTGGCTTCAGATTGCCAGCAAGTAGTCTCTGACATCAACAGAGGGGCACGGGGTGCATATGGTGCAATCATCACTGAAATAAACCTTAGGTCTGTTACCTTTCATTGTAACTTTTCTTTTGAGTCTCGTGCTGTTAATTATGAGGCACATAGCTTAGTCAAGTTCTCACTATCGAGAGGTCCAGGTCGCCACGTCTAGTTGGGCGTACCGCATGACCAAAGATGTATCCCACTCCATGTGAATTTTGCTGAATAAACTTGGTTTCGCCTAAAAAAACTAGTCCGCGGGGGCAGACAAGGGGCATCTACCGACGCAGTTTTGCGAGTGAAAGAGACGACTTGAGCGGGATCAGTCCAACGAACTAAAAGACGCAAATCAGACGATTGCTAGCATCCGGCCGAAAAATTGGGCAGGCGAGCCGACGCCTAGCACTGCGAATACTGAGATACCTGCGCGTTGCTGGGGAATCGGATGCAGTTTTTTTAATGAGATTTGCGAGTATGAAACTTCAGTATTTGAGTACTCCGACCCGACCCAACCGGTCCAAGTAAAAGGTGTCCCAGCGAAAAATGCCCGGCCTACAGGCAGGCCGGAATCCTGCCCGTCTGACCACCATTAGGATTCCTGCTCCCTGGGTATACGGCATGTATTTGATCTTTTTTTCCGGCCTGTATTGAAACGGCTATAGCCCACGCACATGCGAAAGGACCTAGGCCTCTTACACTCATCTGACATGTAGCACAACGTCGATCTTTTTAGCACTGATGATGCTCCATGCGCGTGCAGACTTGTATGACCCGCTGTCGAGCAGAGATGCAAGTCGTGGTCGATTGCTGGCCAGAGGAGAGCACCCGCAGCCCAAAGTGCGTTCGTAGAGCATTGGTGTCCAGTCAAACAGCCGCGGGTGTTCTCCAGTACGTTTCACTAAGCATGTTTTTCGGTGATGTTTAGGCAGCTTTGTTTCTGGGCACGTTTCAGCTCAAAGCCATTCAACAACAATTTTTAACTGCAGTATTTTGCGAACCACGCTTGGTCTGACATTCAGTTAGGTAAAACACGCTCGCATAAACACATTTTTCCTCGAAGACAGCTTATGGCACACAAATTCAGTACTAAACAGTTTTTTTAGGTGGACAAAAACAACACTAACAATGGCTAATCCATGCTGCGGGAATACATTTGCAATGCAGCAAACTCCATGAGCACGCGCATGCCACAACCCGGAGCCCATGCCGCTCACTGCTTCATGCACTGAGTGCATGTTCCATTGTTCAGGAACACCTGCACGTCACAGAGGATCTTGCATCATGCTAGCTCCAGGGCATGCACTGTCACTTCACTAGACCTCATCACTAACCTATGCATCACAGTACACGCCTGAAATAGCATAACAGACCAAACTAAGCAGTGAAGATAAAGCAAACGCACCGACGTTTGTGTTATCAATCTAAGCAAGTCTGTCAACAACAGAACTGCCAGGTAATGAGACGTGCAATTTTACAAACACCCACACACTTGTCCCCATGGAGCTAGCAGTACACCACGCATACCAACTCAGATCAAGCCAAATGCATATATTAAGTTTAAGAGGAAAAAAACTGAAGAAATAGAAGGCAATCTAATCAAAGTAAGTCAACACACAACCGTCAGTGCATTTGCTTTATCTCCACACACGCCAACATTGACCGTTCACAACAACAGTACAGAGCAACATTCAGGGGATTACACTAGAATTTCGGCCAACGCCTACACCGCAGCATGAACCTCCCCCACCTAGCGACTGGAAGAACTGATCATGCCACTCAAATTGAACATGTCGGAAAATATAGCACATGGCATTTTGTTATTCACGGTCCACACGATGCAACAGGCCTGTTTCGCGCTCGTCGTTGACAACATCAACAACAAACCATGCAATGTATCAACTAAATTTTCTGACGATTCGAATAAAATATCTCATTAAGTCTCAAACGGTCATCACAACAATGACCCGGTGAACATGAACAAAATTATGAACTGAAATGTAGAGAAACTGAATTTAGAAACACTCTTGCTACATTTGATAAAGCAAGGCTAAAGGAAGTTCGGCTCAAATTGATCGGTAAGTCACACATTCTTCCTGTGACCAAGCACTACACACTTCGAACACTTTGGCAATTTCCTCGGAGCCTTAGGGATGTCACCTCGTTCAGCATGTGCATGCGGTACTCTTGTGTCCCCGACCTCGACGTATGGTGCAGAACCTAGACCTTTGCTTCTTCTCTTGAAGTATGTATGACCTGCAGTACGTCGGTCCTTCGCAGGCGCTATACCTGAACAGTTTGATAATTCATGAACATTACCGGACAACATGTTTCCTAGTGAGCAGACTAATGGTAGAACATAAAACAGGGGGAAAATAGCACATCACAAAGGGACTGATTGGAAAATATGGAGAGGTTACATTTTAGTATCTTTGTCAAACGCATGCCTGTCCTAGTGAACTAATTGGAAAATAAAGCGACAAAACCGGGCCTGCAACATATGGAGATGCTATCTTAATTACTGATCACTAACTTCAGAATGGATGCATCCATGGCAATTATCCTATACGATGGAGTGCAGAATTCTATAGCCCAGTTGACCTATACTGAGTAACTGGTTAATCAAACAGCAAGCTAGCATGCACAGCTGCTGAAAAAAATTGAACCGAATTTATATGATCCAAAAAGTACAAGCTGCCAAATCAGTGAAAGGTGCCGCACTGAATATCTTAATAACCTAAGCATAGAATTCTAATTGGTACTGCAACATTTTGGTTGAAAAATAAGTTCAGAAACCAACTATCCAGAAGACACCCTCTTTCCAATTCGGACTGCAGCTTGTGGGTCACAATTTATGCAGTGTTTATTCAGTTACGTACTGAAATAACAGGCAATGTGAGCTAAGCAACCATAGTTCAGAAAGATAACATTTTCTAATTGGTACTGCAACATTTGGCGCGATCGATACACAGTGTTCACTAGTAGAAAAAGGGTCATTTGTCCCGGTTCGTAAGGGCCTTCTGTCCCGGTTTTGGAACCAGGACTAAAAGGTCGTTACTAATGCCCTTGGCCTTTAGTCCCGGTTCTTACACGAACTGGGACAGATGGGCCTCCACATGGCCGCTGCGGCCAGCCCAGGCAGGGGGGCCTTTGGTCCCGGTTGGTGACACCAACCGGGACCAAAAGGCATCCACGCGTCAGCAGCTGGCTGGAGCTGAGGTTTTTTTTGAAAGGGGCCGGTTTAGGGGTTTTGGGGGTTAATTTAGGTTGTTATTAGCTAGCTAATAGAGAGAAGTGTCCTCTCTTATATCTTCGTGCTTGGTTTACCAACGCTACTGCTATGCCTAAACATGGCTTAGATTGAAGTGAAGACAACATGTGGTGCATGTCGAAAGTAATACTAATCCTAACTTTGATCAAGTTTGGATTGTACTACTTTCGACATGCAGCACATGCATGTTGCCTTCACTTCAATCCAATCCATATTCATTTCACCCGCTGATATATAATAACTCTTCATGCTCGCATCATGCATCATCATATATAATAACAAGTCCTACTAATCATCATCATACAATTTCTACTCGTTATTAATAACAAGTCATACGATCATCATCCTCATAGTCATCGAACGAACCCTACTTAATTGTTCTTAGCACATGATCATCAGTATTAGGTAGGACCTAAATACCCTCTTTAAGGTAAAATAGCATAAAACAATATAGACCCTGACTCTCCATTATGGAGAATGGAGATCATCATGTCTCCAATTCTTGCGCTTCGCTTCCTTTTGCTTCCAAGAACCTCCTTACGACTGTCCATACATTTTTTCCATTTTTTGATTAGCATGTCTCCACTTCTTTGAGAAATCCGGTATGGACAGTTGAGATTCGTAGGATGACCTGGATATATGTTCAAAACACGAAGGCTGCCATTCTGATACATCAAATGAGGCACACAATCCTCTGGGATTCTCTATTGAAAAACATAGTAATAACTTCATGGTTAGCAATGATGTACTAGTTTTAGAAGTATGCAAAAGATGCACGGATGTCGTAATAGTAAAAAATCTTACCATGGTATCTCCATGGTAGTTACCGTAGTTCAACACGTGCACTAGTGGCACGTATTGACCATAATGTTGAGGAGTTTGATTGTAGATATTGTAATTCTCAATATCAGTACAAAATCCGACTAGATGATTTTTCTCCTGATAAGTTAATTCGGAGCCATCGGTGTAGTGGGTTTTGCCTACCATGTTCCGCACATTATTTGAACAATCAAAATAAGCTGTCAATGAAAATAAGCTGTCAATGAAAATAAGCTGTCAACTATTTTGAAATAAACAATATAAATTAGCTAATAACTATGTTTGAGAAACTCACATAGCGGTAGAATTGGAGGCGTATCAACAAGGACCCAAATGTCCATATTGTCTTACTCGATTTCAAGATCACCAAGATCCACGGTGACAAGCATACCCTCATCAAAACCATACATCTTGCAAAGTGCTTCCCATTTTTTGCAACCAAAATGGGTTACGCTCTCAGAATTGTACAACTTTACTTCAAAATCCACACCATGATGGGTCCTTAGGTGAATTTTCTTTGTTTTGAAACTTTCATGGTCTTCAAAACCCATCCTCTCCAAGACATAGCGTCTTGCATGGCATGGGATAAGCTAGTCGAATTGTAAAAGATGAAAAGTACATGTTGAAATATTTGAATTCGTGCTTAATTACGAAAAAATAACACTTGTCGTCGTTGTGTACCGTTTCAACATCGAAGGTCTCCTCCAGCTTAATGCTGAAGCGCCGATCTTCGTCTAGGTGAGGCCTGTCGCACAGACCTCGGTCGTCGTGGCACCAGTCGCACTCCCCCGGGAGACTTTCGTCGTCCGAGTACGACATTTCCTATGTTCATAATTCAAATATTAAACATCTACAATTAAATATATGTACTAAAAACCTAAGTTAGATCATTATTATTCATCACGGGTTGACTATCGGTCTGTCGAGTCTTTTCTTGAAAACTCTCAACTCACGTGGTGTATACATTCGACCGTTGGTGATGGTCGCTCCTCCTTTCATCCCCGAGTGCATTACACCAAAATGTCTAGCACATGGGAATGAAGGAGAAGCGACCCCCACGACAACAGTCGGCATTCTTCGTCCTCTCATATATATATGGTGGAACTCTCCCTCACTGATTCCTCTCTGACATTTGCGACCGTCGGTGATGGTAGCTCCTCCTTTCGTTCCCGAGTGCATTACACCAAATTGTCTAGCACACGAGAACGAAGGATAAGCTACCCCCACGACAACCGTCGGGATTCTTCGTCCTCTCATATATGGTGGAGACTCAACAGACTTAAAGTCAACCCGAAATATAGTTTAATTATCTTTCTAAAACCGGTTCGTGGCTGGTCTCACCTCGAGGTCGGAGGGGGTCGGTGACAGGGACGACGGCGGGAATGATGGAGGGGGGCTCCTAGATTTCTGTGAAAACAAAAACCCTATAAGCTATCAACTAATCATATGCATACGCCTTGCATAGTGCTCTCCAATTTGAGCATTCAAAGTAGGAGTAGTTTTCCAATTTGAGCATTCAATAAGCAAAATCAAATCAAAAAATATAGTAGTATTCAAAGGTAAGAAAATCAGACAAGTATCTATTGCCGGTTCATCTGCGTGCATTATATGTAATTATGTGTGTCAAAAGTAAGAAAATCAGACAAGTATCTATCTAAAGTAAGAAAATCATACAAGTATCTATCTAAAGTAAGAAAATCATAAAGAAGATAAGAATAAGAGGCTCACCACGGTGGTGCCGGCGACGAGATCGGCGCGGGCGATCGACGGCGGTGAAAACGAGGACGGGGCGTGACGGACCGCTAAACCTAGACAAATCTCGGGAAAAATGGAGCTTCGAGGTCGAGCTTCGAGAGGAGAAAGCTTAACTAGTGTGGCTCGGGCATTTCCTCGAACACCTCATGTGCATAGGAGGTGAGCTAGAGCACCCAATGCCCTCTCCCTCGCCAGCCAGCAAAAAATAGAGCACTGTGGAGTGCTCTACTGCGGCGATGGGGTATATATAGGCAACTTATTTGTCCCGGTTCGTGGCAGGAACCGGAACTAAACCCCCCCTTCTGTACCGGTTCTAGGCACGAACCGGTACCAATGGTTGTGGGCCAGGAGCGCGGCCCATTGGTCCCGGTTCGTGCCTAGAACCGGAACAAATAGATCCAGACGAACCGGGACCAATGTCCACGAGGCCCCGGCCAGCCCCCTGGGCTCACGAACCGGGTCTAATGCCCCCCATGGGTCCCGGTTCATGAAGAACCGGGACTAATGGGCTGGCCAGGCCCGAACCAAAGCCCTGTTTTTCTACTAGTGATTGTTCAGTTAGCTACTGAAATTGCAGGGGATGTGACCCAAGACACATGAATTTTGGAGCATCAACCAGCGAGGAACAGGCTTGGCATTTAAGAAACAAAACCAAAAAAAAGGTACATGCCATTTGAACAGGAGATGATCTGGAAAGGCACAACAAGGCTACAAAATTTGTGTCTTTCATACCCAGATTATCGACTGAATTCAACAGAGGCACAACGAGGGTTGTGCAGCAAAAACATCAACCAAAATCCAACCAAAGCTGCAATGATAGTTGCATAATCATGCTAGGGTGGGTGACAGATCCAATAGCTATACTACAATCCACCACGGAGAAGAATCGCCTACCGAATCAACTTAGCTAATATGCAACATCCCTAACCACCATTTCCAGGCAACTACAAAGAGCCGGTCGCAGATAGTTTCTATCCTTTTGCTAACTAAGATGGCCCATAGTTTGCAAACAAATCAACGAAAAGAAAAGAACACAATCCCGATAGTGAACCACAGAATGACGGTTCGCACTAACCTCCTTGTCCAGCCACTCTTAGCTTCAGGGCACACCTCATAGCCGGCGGCGTTCGCACATGGTTGTGCGATCTTGCCGGCGCTGCTCATCTGCCCATTGACGACGCTCATGGAATCTTTGACTCCACAGGTAGGACGGAACCACTCCATGCAGACGGGCCGTCAAAGATCCTATAGAAATCGAGCTTCTAAGTCCGATTTATCCAAATCTGCCGCGGGCCTCAGGAAGAAGGGGGAACGGATTACACATACCCATTGTAGTCTACACCATTGCTAGACATCTCGCTGGAGAGTGGCGCCATCGACCTAGGGGAGAGGGAAAGGGGCGGAGAGGCAGAGTTGTTTCATGGCCAGGGTTTCTTCCACGAGGTTCAGGATAACACCAGGGAGTGGGGGTTGGGATAGACCATAGACGAAATGCTCTTTGGTGTGCTTTTTTTTTCTTTTGAAGGTTTGCTCTTTGGTGTGCTTTTTTTTGAGAAATCTCGCCCGATTTTATTGATTGATAATGATGTTCATAGGTACACGAGTTGGGTCATGAGGCGAACCCAACCAAATATGTCTACCTATATCTAAATTACAAGCAAATTTGGCAAGATTATGAGCTTCGAAATTGTGATTTCTACGCTCAAACACAAAATTACATAAGGTAAAACTGGATCTCCGCGCCATTATTTCATGTACTATAGCTGCATGAGGCCCCCTCGTCCCCATGTTGATGTCAGTAATGGCTCCCTGGCAATCTGAGGCCACCGTGAAACTTTGAATGGCCAAGTCCTCCGCTAAAGATATCGATTCTATGCAGGCATACGTTTCAAGAATTAACGGGTCCGTGATGCCCCGATAAACAACTGTCGACGATCCTACATAGGTGCCTTCGCTATTATGACAAATTGCTGCAACCGCTCCCCCTCTTCTGCCTCTGATTACTGCTCCATCCACGTTCATCTTGATAGTACCCTGTGTGGGAGGCAACCAACTGTTTGGCTGAACATGGGATGGTCTCACCGCTACATCTCTAGCCTGGGTAGCTGCAACTTGGTCAAGTTCTGATATAAAGGAGTTCACAAATGCTATAGTCTGCTGCGGGTTTTGAAAAATTCCCTCGTAAACAGCTTTCCGCCTTGCATACCACAATGCCCATAAAGTAACAGCCATTTTAGTGAAGCTCGAATGATTCAAAGATGAAGATAGCTCGAAAAGCCAAGACTTAGCATTGGGATCCTGTAGCTCGGCCATCTTGTCAACTAGCCCATCCTCCGCAAGGGCCCAGACACACCTCGACATGGAGCATGATAGGAGTGCATGCCTCCATGAATCTTGACAGCCGCACAAGGGACAAGCATTCTGTGTTGCCATATTTCGGTGATGTAGAACGCCCGTAGTCGGCAACGAGTGACGCGCCAGCCTCCAAAGGAAAACTTTGATTTTTGAGGGCACCTGAATTTTCCACAGTTCGGTCCATGCCTTCTCATTATCAGTGCTTGATGATCCACTCCTTTCTTCTAGCCATTTTTCTCTTTGTACTTTGGTTTTCACCAGAAACTTGTACGCAGAACTGACTGTAAAATTCCCTTTTCTCTCAGGGAACCACGCCCAAAAGTCCTCAGTGAGCAAAGAGGATGTTTGCGGTTTGCTCTTTGGTGTGCTGATACGAATGAATGAGCATGGGCCGAACACAATACGGCTATGCGCATATAGGAGTATCACATGGACCGTATTTCGTCCACAAGGCCTACCAAGCGGAAATTCCTATTTGACGCTAACTGCGTCAAAATGTCTAGCAATCGCACAGGCGATCTCCCCCGAGCGCAAGACTTGGGCCGGCCCACTTCCCCGCAGCGAGGCAGCCAGTTTTGGGAACCTTCCAGAAGGTTCCCTGAACCGTTTTTTATTTTTATACCAGTTTTATGGTTTTCTTTTGTTTTTGTTTTTTTCTGTTTCATTTCTTTTTTCCTTTTTCTGTTTCTTTTTCTTCTTTCTTTTCCTTTTTCGTTTTTTCTGTTTTCTGTTTTTCTTTTTATTTCCTTTGAAAATTGTTCGAAAAGTTCAAACTTTGTTCGTGTTTCTGAAAACCGTTCAAAATTATTAAAAAATGTTCAGGCATTTCAAAAATTGTTCTTGTTTAACAAAAAATGTTTGGAATGTTTTTTTCATTCTTTTCCCAATTTTAAAAAAATGTTCTGTTTTCAAAAATCCTCCACAAATTCCAAAAATTCTTCATATTTTCATTTTTCCAGGAGTTTAAATTTTTTCCATTTTAAAAAATTGTTCACAAGTTTAAAAAAATTGTGTTTGCAAATTTTGTTTGCGAATTTCAAAATATGTTCACTTTTCCAAATTTTGTTTTGGAATTTGGAAAAATGTTCCTGTTTCAAAAAAATTGTTCACGAGCTTCAGAAAATGTTCTCATTTTCAAAAGTTGTTCACAATTTTTTTGGACAAAATTGTGTTTCAAAAGGAATTACTGTTTTCTATATTAGTTTACAATTTCAATAAATGTTCAGGAATTTCAAAAACTATTTTCATTCGAAAAATTTCTTCATAATTTCAAAATTTGTTCTAATATGTTCGCAATTTCAAAAAATGTTCTTGTTTCCGAAATTTGCTCACAATTTCGGAAAAATGTTCCTGTTTAAAAAAAATGTGATATTCAGAAAATGTTCTTGTTTCCGAAATTTGCTCACAATTTCGGAAAAATGTTCCTGTTTAAAAAAATGTGATTTTCAGAAAATGTTCTCGTTTGTCTGTCTTTTTTTTTCTGTTTCTTTTTTTCTCTTCTCTTTTTTGTTTCGTTTTTCTTTTCTTTTTTCATTATTCAAGTTGAACATTCTTTGAACATTTTTAGAATTTTTCAAGTTTTCTTGAGATTTTGAAAAAATGTTCCTCTTTTCTAAAATCGTTCACAAATTGAAAAAAAGTCCGAGTTTAAAAAATGTACAGAACTTTCAAAAAGTGTTCTTGTTTCAAAATTTTTGTCAAAACTTCAAAAAAATGTTCAGGAATTCCAAAAAATGTTCTTCTTTTAAATTTTTGTTCACAAATTGAAGAATGTTCAATGTTCAGAAAACGTTCAGGAGTACAAAAGATGTTGACGGTTTCAAAATTTGGACAAAAATTCAAAAATGCTCGTGTTTCATAAAGTGTTCAAGTATTTTGAAAAATCTTTGCAGTTTCAATTTTTTGTGAGCAAATTCATGAAATATTCAATTTTTTAAAATTGTATTAACCAATTGAAAAAGTGTTCGGTTTCAAATTTGTTCTGAATTTCATAATTTGTTCACAAATTCAAAAAATGGTTCATATTTTCAAAAACAATTCTGCTTTTTTTCAATTTTTTGTTCACATATTCATAAAATGTTCCTATCAATGAAAATTTGTTCTGAAATTAAAAAAATCGTTTGACTTTCTCAAAATAGGCACTTTTATAAAAACGTTCACTACAACAACTATTTCTGGTTCGCTACGATATTCCTATTCGCTACAATAGGCCGGTTGGGTTTAGTTCTTAAAGATATGCACTGCTTTAGCTTCAACAAAAGTAGTGTAGTGGACTGGTTCGAAACCCACAATCGCACAGCCATTTCTTTTGCCATGTTTTTCGACCAGCGGTACTGCTTGATGGGCCGGCCCAGTCGGGCTGCCTCCTGTGTGTGCGGACGCCAATTTGACGCAAAGAGCGGCGACTAGGAGCTCCTCGGGGAAATATCTAGTACTCCCACCCCTAGGGTGCTCCGGTGCTTCAAAACTTTGTAGCATATTTTAAAATGTTTGAAAAATTCTAAAAAAAATCAGCACATTGACGCAACATCAAAGTATGTTGTCAAAAAATTTGAAATCAAAATTCGAAACGTAGCTTGAGAAACATAAATGACAAATTTGATAGTAAATAGTACGCAACTTAAGTTGGGCTTTAGATTAGGCCCATTATTACATTGATGTCTATTTTGTCATTTTTGTATCTCGAGCAATGTTTCAGATTTTGATTTGAATTTTTTTAACAACATACATTGATGTTGTGCCAATGTGTTGGATTTTTTTTTACAAATTTTTAAATATTTTAAAATGTGCTGCCGAGTTTGAAGCACGGGAAGCATCCTAGAAGTGGGAGTACTAGATATTTCAGATTTTATTTCTTTGTTACGTTTGAGCATAGTTTCATGGTTAAGCTTTCTTCGGATGCCTTTCGGTCTTTGAACTCTTGATATAATCTGTCTAATCCATGCATGCCGCACTTACACTTTTCTAGCTTAATTACCCCTTTTTGCTGACAATAAACATGTAATTTTATTTATCAAATAACGTGTGCTAAGAGTTCTGCACAACTTATCATGTCCATAGAATGATCACATAACATAAAAATGGGGATGCATGACCTGGTAAGTTAGAGTCAGCTGGGTAGTTTTGTACTGCACAGTGCTGACATCGTAGGAGAATGCTACAGATAATGGGGATTAATTATGTGTCAACATTTTATTGTTACTTGAGGAAGAATATGATTGTTACTTTCCTTTTTCAGCAATGGGGATTATTGTAGCCCAGCAGAACGCAATCATCCTTTGATGGTGTCAGTTGTGCATGCCGCCACAGCCTTCATCGCCTTCGGTGACGCTGATTCTTCTCCAGTCTTGGTTGAGTAGTTTGTTTTTGCGAAGGGGACCTGCTTTTGTTGTTAGTTTCCTGGGAGTGTTTACCTTTTAGACTCGAACTTCTTGTGTTAATGTTTCTTTCAGAGTATGCTGTTAGCTTTGCACTAACTTGTAAACTGGGATCAGCGTACTCATGTAAATTCTGTTGTGTTCAAAATAATAGTGATGTTGCCATGATGAACTGTTGTGCAGTCCAACTACAATTGCTGTGATGAACTGTTGTGAGGTCCTCAAGTTGAAGTCATGTGCTCGTGGCTGCCCTCTACCAATGACTCTAGAAATCACCTACTCTATTTGGCAAGGATGCTCCCGTGCGCTTGAGCTTATGGAACAGGTTTTGACAGTCCTCCGCATGCCTGGATGGCGCTTGCCAAGACCTCGGGACAAGGTCAAAGAATCCTGGAATGGGAAAAAAAATCTCGAACTTGAAGCTTGTTGGTCTCTTGAGGCTCCTATTGTTGGTGACGAGGAGAGGGCAGTAGTCGGATAACGAAGTGGAAATTGCCTGAAGCACATGGGATCAAAATGCATGTGTCACTCGGCATGGATCACAGGAATCAGGTGCCCCGTCGTCGTCCTCCTTGGGGCTGGCCCTAGCTTCGCCCCGGCGCGCCTGAGTATCCAAGGAAAAGGCAAGCTCAAGGTATTCTCCCCAATCTTTCCCTTTCGGTCAGACAACACTGGTCCATAGGATCGGGTGGGCTGGGCACATAGCCGGAGATAAGAAATGGCAACAAGGCTCAACAGAGCAAAGAGACAAGAATACCTATATAGAGACATGAGAAAGAATAAGCCAAGGACAAAACGAGAATTCCGCATCCGGTGAAAGCTGAAGTCACACTCCGGCGGCGGCGGCGAGACAGGGAGGAGTTAGGGGAGGGAAGGGGTGGTGGCTAGGGTTCTCCCCCGAGATGCATGGAGGCGCTGGCCCTAGCTTCGCCCCGGGACACACTCCCCCGGTGGCGGCGAGGCGGGGAGGAGGTAGGGGAGGGAAGGAGTGGCGGCTAGGGTTCTCCCCCGAGACTCATGGAGGCGACGTGGTGGTTGTGATATGGAGAGCCCTTTTGCGTTGATGAAGCGTTGTACGCGGACGCGCGTGGAATATTCCTCCGCAGGTGGAGTGCGTTCAGTCCTACTAAATTGCTAATTGCACACGTAGCTCGGGATTAAACTAACTATAACCATTAGATTTTATTTTATGGGGCTAATCTGACGATGATAATTAGGCTGGGTACATTTACGGGTGGCCTTAAGAAAGAATTAGTTTGATTATTTAATAGTAGTATGTAGAAGTATAGATTAAGGGTGGTGATGACTGAATTCCACTTAGACCCGGCTTTGGAGCCTTGGACTGGAGTAGGACAAGCATTCGGAACTCCGACCCGACCCGACCCGACCCGTCCAAGTAAAAAGGGATCCCAGCCCCTTCTTCTTTCCCCAACCCAACCCAAATCCAAATCCCCAACCCCGTCCGTCCATCCGAGGGAAGCCGAACCCTAACCCCCAAATCCCCAATCTCGATCCATCGGCCGAACCCTAACCCTCACCCCCCAAATCCACAATCCCGGACGGCGACGATGGCCGCCGGCAACCCCCGCTTCCCCGACTTCGCCATCCTCGACGCCATCGCCTACATCAGCGATCTCCGCGACGCAACCGCCGCGTGGACCTTGACGACGGCGGGCCTCACCCTTCAGGTCTCCTTGGTGGTGGCCGCTCCGCCGCGCCTCTCCTACTTCTGCGTCTGCTGCGTCGGCCGCGACAAGACCACCTTCACGGACGCGCCAGATGTCGTCTGCTCCGTGGGGGACCACGCCCTCATCCGGGTTGGCTTCACCACCGGCGACTCGACGGAGCACTTCATCTACCGGGCCAGGGGGCCCGATGGACGGCCGTCGCTTGATCTGCTCCCGGACTTCGATGATTATACTGACGCAGAGAATCTGCTGCTGCCCCTCGGTTTCGTCTCCCACCGCAAGCACTTGGTCATAGCGGCCCTGAGCGACGGACCGACGGACCTGCAGTACTATCTCCACACCCGCAGCACCGAGCCGCACTCCAGATGGTCCAAGAAGCTGCTGCGGGTGGAGTTCCCCCGTGGAGCAGCCAGGAAATCGGCTATGAACGATCCCGTAAAGGTGATTGCACTTGGAGGTGGGCTGCTAGGTTGGGTCAATCTCATGGAGGGCATCCTGATTTGTGACGTGCTCGATCCCGGGGTGACAGCGTTGCGCTTCGTCCCGATGCCCAAGCTGCTGCCCAGCAACAATGAACTCTACGACAATGAATCTCGCGCACGGGCGATTCGTGACGTCACCTTCAGCCGTGGCTACATCAGGTGCGTCGAGTTTGAGGAGCTGGTAGAACGCAGAGCCACAACTGGTTCGGTTGTTCCTGATCCCTGGGACATGGATGAGCTCCAAGACTCGGAACCGGCCATCGATCCACCCCAGGAGGAGGAGGAAGATGTTATCGTTGGTTGGAGGCTCATCACATGGTATAGGACATTGACTTGGAACTGTTGGCGCAAGGGGAACACAGTCCATTCCGATGAGCTCGGCACTGTCTCCTTGCCTCAGATTGGAGGTGGTGGTGCGTGTGCTCTAAAAGTGCCACTCAAGGACCTGAAAACAGCTGCTCCTACTCTGCGTGGCGACGGCGATGTTGTTTACCTCGCGACCGAACTGCATGAGCAGGGTGAAACTGCATGGATTGTCGCTGTTGACACTAAGAGGAAGTTAGTGGGAGAGCTTATGCCATGTTCTTCTGAGGGGTTGTATCTTTACGATCCGACCTACATTCCGTATGTGCTGACGGAATATCTGGTTGAGAAATCAGGTAACTATATATACTGTCACTTGTTTATTTGACACTCAAACGAGTATATTTCTGAATGGATGTGTTTCAGGCGTATTTCAATTTATTTCAGTCTGGATAGTTCTACACTGTAGCGCATGTTAAATTGGTTGCAACTGGGAATGTTGTTTACTGAAGCATACAGGGAGTTCCGTGGCATCAATAGTCACACAACAGTAGTACTTTAGATTTAAATCATGATAGACCTTTTTTTTGTGTCTTGAAATTGTGTGGGATATCCTTGGGTATGTCTTTAGCCCCTTGTTTTATATTGGTATTGGTATTGTTATATGATCAATCAGCTGTTAGATGTTAGATATTCCCTACTAATATGTGCCTGAATTCAGACTGGTGGTTGTTGTGATATCAATGTAGTTATGTGTATTGAAGAGTGAGTGGTCATGAATCTAATGATTTTCTTCTCCCTGTGCATTAGATAAAGCTCAGGTAGGTAAGCGAAATGCTTGTCATGCCCCTGCACCAAACACCAACAGGTCGAAGAAGCAGCGGCAGCAACTTCTACAGGCAGGACTTGAAGGGCAGCCATCTGTACCGCAGCTCCTGCAGCCCCCATCAGGTAGATGGTAGCTTCACCGAGTTTTTGATGTAGTACTCGAAACATCTGCCATAAAAAATAGTTCTCTCTTAGGCATGATGATACTTAGAATGCTCCCTGCATGATTGCTCTATAAGGCGGCGCATCTATTACCATGTGTATAACTCGGGCTTGTGATATTATCTTGTCATGTAATTTTGGGGCTGATAGTTTTCCTTTTTAACTTGTGGAGCTGCAGTGATGATACCAGTCAGCTCTGCACAGTATGCCTGTATCTGAAGTCTGAAGTGTTGACGATATGATTCGTATGTGTGGGACATGATTGTGGTTTAAAATGACTTGGTACTTATTCTATGGTTTTTAACTGTATCGTACTAATTGTATTGTATGGTGTCTATTAAGGCGTTTATGTGGACATTATCGTTGTTTAAAACTGTATCCTTATCTATTCTGTGGTGTTTGGTACCGATTCATATGATATATGTTTTGTGTCTTTTTGATGGTGTGAGGCTACTCGGTATTTTCGTTGGTACTTGAGTGTGCATACAATGTGCTCTTGCTGCTTGTAATTCTCTTATCTCAGACGAATAACATAGCAAATGCATGAATCCAATTTCCACTGAGCCCTTTGTGGTTCCACTTAGGTAACTCTCTTTCTCCCTCTCTTATGTGTACAGTTGTGAGATGGTGCCAACAACTAGCTGTCCTAAGGGTCGATGAGGAGATCCTAAATGCCTTTGAGGGCTCCTAAGGAGATTAGGGTAGGAGGAAAGGAGAGGACAGGATATATGTGTACCCATGCCTGTATGTTTTCACACATTGGAAAATAATCGCAATCATATTGCATATAATTTAGATGTGTGCGTCACCATGGCTGAAGGAAGTGTTAGTAAAAAGGGGATAAATTACAATGGAAACAAGCAAATCGATAAATAATATCTTCAGATCACATATTAGGATGTGGTTTATATATGTCTTCCATGCGAATCGGCCTCTGAATGCTATACATCATCAATAACAGCAAGTGGCGAGGAAATTATAAACGATAATGTAATAATGACAAACAATGATATCTAGGATATTGAAGTTGTAAGATAATTGACGCATGGTAAGAATATGGACATAAGTGACGTCATAAGCACAATAAAGCATCTGTATTGGTATAGCAGTCCTTCATTCAACCTCCATCAGAATGAGCTTCCAAAAAGCCTGCTTCATCTACACCATTCTGCAATCAGGACCCAAAAACAAACCGAGGGCAAAATGGTGAATGCCAGAACTAGCTAGGAAGATGACGATTTCCTTCTTAGGCCAACTCCACCGCGCGACCCTATCCTGTCCGTCCCCGTCCGTTTGGAGTAAAAGGGACAACCCGGGCGGCCCAGCGCGCGGGAGCAAACGGACTTTTCCGTTTTGTGTTCGCTTTCGACCTATCCCCGGCCCAAGTTTGCGCTGTTTTTGGGGTGAAACGGACACCACGCGCACGCGCCGGCCGTCTGCGCGTGTCCTCCCCTAGCCCGCCCGTCGGTGGCACAAGGCGGGCCTTTTTCTATCCGCCCCCTCCCTCCCTTCGGCCGCACCCCACTCCACTCTTCCCCACTCTTTCCCTCGCCGCCGCCGCCGCTGCCATTGCAGCCGTGCAGCTCGGACGCGCGCTCGCCCAACCCCTTCCCCTCGGCGCCGCCGAGCTACCCAACCACGGCCACCTGGTTTGCGCACCCGCCGGCCGGATTTGGGGCGGATCTGGTCGGTCTTGAGCTCGCCCGGTTGTGGGAGGCTGTGCCGCGCCATGGACTGGGCGGGCACCTCGCCGGAAGGCCCTGGTATGGCCGCAAGGCCACATGCAGGCAGTGGCTCCTCCTCTAGCCGTTCGGATCTGCACCGTCGGTGGTCCGCCGGCAGATACACGAATGGCGGCCGGCCGGGCTCGGTGCTTGCCCAAAAGCTCGTCGGCGCACCGTTGCCACTCATTAAGTGTGACCACTGCCCAAGGATGGTCATGTGCCGCGTGTCTACAACGCCGGAACATCCCGGATGGGTGTTCATCAAGTGCTTAAACGATGGGGTATGTGCTCTTTTTAGCTTCGGATTGTGCTCTCGGATTAGACTAGTTGTGCTAACTTCAAATTTTATTGTGTAGAATGGATGCAAGTTTTGGTATTGGGAAGAAGAGTACATCGATATATTGATAGAGCGAAATTTAGTACATGTTCGTGCACTTTTAGCTAGCATAGAGGTTGTAGATGAGACAAGTGCACTTGTTGCTAGATTAGAGGCTAGACATGAGACTAGGTGTGAGGAAGCAACATCGACTTCTGGCTTGAAGAAGAAAGGAGGGTGCAACATCGAGCCTCCTCCACAGATCAACAATGAGTGCATCGAGAAGGCCCTAACCCAACTCAAGGGAGCAGTTATGGAAGTTGGGTATCTTCTAAAATGTATTCTTGTTGTTCTTATTTTCTTTGGCCTTACTTTACTAGTCAAAATGTGATGATGTATTGTCATGTACCAAAAATGAATGATAAAAAACAAGTTAAGGAGTTGCAAAGAAAAATGCACGCGGACAGGATGCGGCCGGGATGTGTCCGCGCGCTGGGCGCACGGCCACCGCATCCCAGGACGCCTGGACACGACCCCAAATCCCTACCCAAACGGACAGAATCCGGACAAAACGGACGTCCGTTTGGGGTCGCGCGGTGGAGTTGGCCTTAGAACATGCATTCATTTCTTATTTGCAAAGCATACATTGTGTTACCATCCTACATGTTCGAGGATAAGCATGGATTAGCTAATATATCCTAAACGTGTGGCATTCCCAGATTAGTAGTAGTAATTAGGAATTGATTGTGCACCATAAGCATCTCATTAACATCATTTGTCTAATTGTGAATTGAGGATAAAACTAAACCGTTGTCCTTTTTAAAGGGATAAAACCCTAAATCTTGCCAACGGTCCAACACACCCTTTAAAGCACTAACAATTTGGTAAGAGGCTCTCCCCAAAGCTTTTAAGGATTAAAAGGGAATTAAACTCTGGATTTTGGTTTAAACCCTAAACCATAGCTAGTTGAGTATATATATTTGAAATAGAAATATACACCCGAAAATGCTGAAATAATTTATGTGGCTTTGACTTGGACCAGTGAGGCTACATAAAAAAAGTTTCAGGATTTTTTGATGCGTTTTGAACCCTCCTATAAATCAATAAAGGAGTTTTTAAATAAGAAAACATAGTTTAAAGAGATAGAGAGAGAGGGCCATGTTCCCATGGGCCTGCGAATCGCCTCCTACCTCCGACCTCTCTCTTGCATGGAGGTTAAATCTTGTAGGATCGGAGAAGATAGGTCTAGAAGGGGGGGGGGGGGGGGTGAATAGACTCTTAACCAACCAAAGGTGCAGTTTTTAGTTCTCTTGAAAATTAGCCAGATTTTGGCACTAGTTAAGATATCACCGAGACTTCCTACACATGCATATCTAGAGATAGGGAAGCAAAAATAGTAAAGCATGCAATTGTGCGGAAAGTAAAGGGTAGAGATGGAAGATCAAACGCAATGAAGACACAGTGATTTTTGTCGTGTTTCCGATAGGTGGTGCTATCGTACATCCATGTTGATGAAGACTTCAACCCACGGGGAGTAATGGCTGCGCGAGTCCACGAAGGATCCATGAAGAAGCGACCTTGTATATTCCATCGTGGCTTACGCCCATGAAGGACTAGTCTCACTCGGGTAGATCTTCACAAAGTAGGCGATCTCCTTGCCCTTATAAACTGTTTGGTTCAACTCCACAATCTCTTGGAGGCTCCCAAGTGACCCCTAACCAAATCTAGAAGACACCACTCTCCAAAAGGTAATGGATGCATAGTTGATGATGAACTCCTTGCTCTTGTGCTTCAAATGATAGTCTCCCCAATACTCAATCACTCTCTCACAGATTTGGCTATGGTAGGAGAAGGTTTTGAGTGAAAAGGAACTTGGGGAAGGCTAGAAATCAAGGTTCAAATGGTAGGATTGGAATCTCTTGATCTCAACACATGAGTAGGTGGCTCTCTCTCAGAAAATGAATGATGGAAATTATGTTTCGTCCTGATGGCTCCCTTAGAGAGTAAGTGGGGGTGGAGGTGTATATATAGGCTTCAACCAAAAATCCAACTGTTACAACCTTTTGACCCAACTCGGTGACACCAGACCAAAATATCGGTGAGATCGGTCTGTGCAAAAGATTCGAACGTTGGAGGCCTCAGTGAGACCGAAGCAGAACACCTCGGAGCGACCGAAGTGCAATTTCTAGGGCAAGACCTCGTTTCGGTAGTTCCGATCGTTTCATCTCGGTAATTCCGAAATGAAGCAACTTCTTCACAGAAACTTGGTCACACCATCTTGGTGAGACCGAGATCCATATTGGTAGAACCGAAATGTTAGGGTTTGGCTCTTGCAGTGTATGTGATCAACTCGGTGAGTCCGGGATAGAGATTTTTGGTGGGACCGAGATGATACTTTAGAGGTTGGACAAATGTGATGTGGAGAATGTGGTGGAGGGTTTTGGAGCAATACCACTAAGCACTTGAGCAACAAACTCATCAACAGTACCTCATCCCCTTTTAATAGTATTGGCTTCCCTATAGGACTCAATGTGATCTGGATCACTTAACCAAAAATAAAGAGCCTTGGAACTTTGCCGATTTCATGTCCTTGGTATTTTGAAGGGGTCCACATCCTCATGTCCTTGTAATGCCATTGTTGAACTTATTTGAAATATACTAGGTAGAAGTGTTAGTCCAACAATATGTATGTTGACATGAATTACCAAAACCACCAAGGGAGCAAGTGTGCTTTCAAATCTTTAACGATTTGTAGATTGTTGCTTGATCATAGACAAAGTTAACGATTACTTTAAAATTGCCAAGATAAGTGAGAGTGTCATGGATTGCTTCCTCCTGGGTGAGTTGAGGTGGGGATTCATGGTGTGTATTGTTGTTGTTGTCCCGGATAGATGGTACTCAAAGTCACGCCCCCTCATCTACTTCTGCTTAGTGTATTGTATTTGAGTATATCTGGCTTTATGGGGTGATTGTCCTATGGAGTGTGGTTTGGACGATATGGGTTTCATTGGCGATCCTTTTACATGGAGGAGAGGCGAGATCGCGGAACGGCTTGACCGGGTGGGGTTGTGGCGATGAGCTGGCCTTCTGCTTGTGCGATGCCGGACGCCGACGCTGCGATCCTCAGATGGTGGAGGTGATTTAGATCTGATTATTAGCCGGATGGTGGTGTCTGTAGATCATTCTGCAGCGACTTCCTATGGATCCACGATAGCCGGGGCCATCGAAATTATCTCTTGATCCGGCGGATGACTTTAGTGGTGTGTTACAAATTATGAATGATGACTTGACGCGGAGGGATGTTTGTGGAGTAGCAGTGGTCCAATTGTAGCTGTTGGGATGGTGGAAAAACGGTGGAGACATGTTGCGTGCACCCGGTCTCGAGCTCCGGGTCGAAAGCCTATGACAAACCCGAGTGGTTATTCCTGGAAATGGCTATGTTTTTTACGTCGTCACCTTGTTAGAGGCATTGCTCGGGTATGTTCGGACTGATTCTTTAGGGTGAAGACTTTGATACTCGCCTTTGTGGTTGGACCAGGTGACGGCGTCGCTTCCTTACTGAAGGCGTTGCTTTTGAAGATTCTCGTCATCCATGTGGTGTCAATGGTTGCTGCTAATATGGTCTCAGTTGCAGTTTGTCGATCGTTCATCCGATCGTTTGGGTATTTTTTTTCTTGTTGTTTTCACGCTTGCGCATGGCTTTTGATCTGTATGACTTTGCTAATTGGCGGTGTGTTTCCGTGTGTGTTTGGTTGGATGTGTGCATCGTAATTATGCAGAGATCGGGTGTGTGGTCATTGTGATGTATCCTCTTGATGCTTCATTGGAAGCAATAAAATTCAACTTTTGTCGAAAATATATACAATGTAGTGCGAATATCCCTGACGTCCCGGCAACGGAGAGGAAGGGCTGGTGTAGCCGTGTCATGCGTACGAAATCGAAGAAGGAAGGAACGTTGCTCCGTGTTGTCGTTGTGTGCAATCCATCAAGTGAGACGATGGATTTGGGCAAAGTAAAAGCGGTGGCAAGTAGGGAGGGAGTAGTTGCCTTGTCGCCCGGCGTGGTAATTTGGGAGGGTGGCCGCGTATGTTGGACTTACGTAGTTGATACTTCCTCCGTTCCTAAATATATGTCTTTCTAGAGATTTCAACAAATGACTACATACGGAGCAAAATAAGTGAACCTACACTCTAAAATATGTCTATGTACATCCGTATGTGACAGTCCATTTGAAATCTTTAAAAAAACTTATATTTAGAAACAGAGAGAGTACATTCGATTCGACTTGCTTGTATGGGAAGGGAAGAAAAAACAAAAAGACAAGAGAAACAAAACCCTAAGCGGCGAGGGAGGGAGGGTCGAAAAAGAAGACTTGGCGCCCATGAGTTTGAAATTTGAATCCATCAAATTTGGGATCTCTGTCTACATGGGAGGGGCGGGGCGGGGCGGGGCGTAGTGTAGTCGTAGCCAGCCAGCCAGCCGGTCGTGTTGCTTTTGCTTGCGTAGCCTGCCTGCCTGCTGTTGCGCAGAGAGAGGAGAGTTTGCATTGGCTCGCAGGGCCGTGCACCCGGATGAAAAGACAGAGACCGAGACCGACCGACGACCGCGACTCCCTCCCTCGCTCCTTTTTCTCAGCCACAGCCACAGCCACAGCCAAAGTGATCATGCCGAACTAGTGAGAGGTTTCAGGTCTGAGTCTTACTGATTACTCCAACTTGACACACTTGATGTAATGTAACCATGAGGCCATGACTGAAGGCGGCATCGTGCAGCGGGTGTGCCAACCGTTTCTGGGCAGTAGAGCTCTTGGTTGCTGCGCTGCGGCTTCGACATCAGGATGAAACGTGCCACCGTCAGGCATGCCTTTGGCCATGGCGAGCACATCGCAGATCACAATTCCCTCCTGGAGATCCACCCATCCTAGCAATCCATCTGAGACTGGGAGCTATCACCTTTGACATTGTGGGATCAATAAGTTCCAGCTTCTTGGCCCATGATCCACCTGTAGCAGCTTCATGGTCCAAGTGGACAACTAGATATTGGAGATCATGTTGCCCTGCCGTGTAACTTAGAGGGAGCGGCGAGACTTGGTGCTTGCCGTCGCCATGGGACATTAGATGCTCCTTCTGAGAATACGGACGGGATGTCCGGGAGCAGCTCAAGCGTCGGCCGACCCCGGTGCCCTCTGCCCCTCTGAGCGACTCTGAACCTAGACGAACAAGTGCCGGCCGTGAAGTGGACTTGGATGAGGGCGAGACCCTCCACCGAGGAAAGGATTTGGGCATGCAGGCGAAGGGGTTCCCGTCGCGGTTGGAGCACTGGACGCAGGAGTAGGAGAGGCGCGGTGGGTCGGCGAAGACGAACCGATTTGGTGAAGTTTCCGGCGGTTGTCTCGTTGTGGAGATCTGGCCAGCGAGTTGAGGATGATGAAGCCGGGGAGAACGGAGCCGCGGAAGCCGGCGGACGGTGGTGGGCCGGGAGGGAGAGCCAAGGAGGCGGAAGATTCTGGATCTGGGGGCCGCGGGTTGGGGGTGTTGGGGAGGGGTCCTTCCTTCTCACTCAGTTGGAGGAATTTCTCGTCGGTGGGGTGGTGGCTCTCTGGGAGTCTTGATCGGCTCGGGCTCGTCGCCTCCGACACCGCCGCTGCCTGAGAGAACCACCGCACCTCCGCTGCAGCCTGGCGGCGGGCCGCACCTCGCCGAGAAGATGCGGACCGGTGGGTCAGGGAACGATCGGGGGACGAGTTTCCACGATTTTCTTTTCATTTCGAGGCAAGGGTGAGTTTCCACGCAAAATGGACAAAACTGACCAAGTCGAAACAAATTCAAACAATAAACTCTCGGCAAACGTATTTTGCAGAAATAACCCTTTCGGGTAGCGTCCAACACCTAGGCGCCGTGCTACATGAGGTAGCGTCGTTATGACAGACGCTACACTTCCTGTCAACATGGCGTGATGCGGTTAGGTCGGAGCATAGCGCCTTTGCCTTGGAAGCTACACACTGACTTAGAGAATTTTTAGCTCGCCCCAGTCCTCATATGCTCTCTGTTGCTCTCTGGCCTCGGCAACGGGCAAACACTAAGTCCTAGAGCAGCGCATGAGCGTTAGCCAATATCCAACACATCATAGTGCCTTCCCTCTCAGACGCTATGATAATACATGCACACGCTGATTCAACTTTATTAAATGCCAGGGATCAATCGGTCTACGATTCATAACCACAACAAGATTCCGGCTAACTTGTGTCTTCATTTTTTTGTCTTTCTCGTCATCTCCTTCTACGATGGCGCTTCTCCCCGGTATGCCCGACCCAACAGTGCTCCTCCATGCCGTCCCTGGCCACAAACAAAGCTTCAGCGCGGCGGAGAGCACCTACAAAGGAACAACTCACCTACATTACAAAGAACCTTGGCCGTCGGTCGACCATCACCAATTTCAACGATTTGTTGTGTTTCGGACCACACCATCATGCCAGTAGAAGAAGGAAGAGGCAAAGAACGCATTCAAACGAAGAAGTTCCCAAACCGTTGTTCATGGAGGACAAATTTTGTCTACATTCTTGTCTCTTTCGTTGCACGTGTATGTCACACTCAGTGAGCCTCTATCAAATTATTTTTGTGGATCATAGACATCATGTAGTGTCGAGCAACCGTCGTTCGCCATGCGGAAGGACGAAAAAAAATAAGAAAGAAGGAAGATGAGTGACTACCATGTAGGGGTCGAGTTGGTTTGAAGGATTAAGTTTACAGGATGTGCTAGGCTGAGAAAAAGTATTTTTGGCCTTTTTGGGATAGGGAGAAGCTTTTGGACTTTTAGGATAGGGGATTTGCTAGAGATGTTTTCTTACTGTTTTAATAGTGCCATGATGTCTATTGAAGTCCACTAAACCATCGGGGTGTGTACCGTGGCTCTATCTTAACGATGTCACATAGCATAACCGGCGAAGCTGTTGGCTAAGAGATGACTATTGGAAAGAAAGACAAAACATTTGCCTAATTGTATAACATGTCTTGTCCTATTCATGTGTTTTCTTATTCTTATTTTAATCACCCAGAATTTTAGAGTTATGTAACATTAAATGCTATAGATAACACCAAGAGTTAATTTATTACTATAACAAGTTTCATTGTTTTCTCTAAATGATGTTGAATACATATAAAAAGACTGCTTATCAATCCTATACATGTCTTCATACGCCATTAGGATCAAGCGGATATTTGGCCTTATGTCAAAACAAATGATGAAATGGGCGCACATCGTTGACGTAAATGAATAAATGGTACTTAGTTGTCTCATTTTCTTATGAAAGTATTCCTAGATAAGAACCAACATAACCTCCGGTCTCGTAATACATGAAGCATCTCGGCATACTTGTTTTTATGGTTTCAGTTTTTGTCCATGTGATGCCAAAATTATTTTCCGGTGCCATGACCGTCCTAGTAAAAATAATATGAACAATGTGTACCATTTGAGGCTATAAGTTGAAGGAGGAGGAGAAACCAAAGTATTGACTTCATGGGTGTAAATGTAATACTCCATCTATTACTTTTTTGCGGATATTGTCCGATTATTGGTAACGATATCTATCATGGAAATCACATGATTATCAATTCATTTCTTATTTTACAATGCTTCCTTAATTGCATTGACGTTTTTATATTTCGTTTTGCGAGAAAAAATTTCGATCTATTGATCATCAATCATGGCGGTACAACGAACACCAAAATAATAAAAATTACATCCAGATTTGTAAAATATCTAGCGACGACTACAAGTACTGAAGCGAGTTGAAGGCGCGCTGCCGTCATCACCCCCCCCCCCCCCCCCCCCCCCCGGTCGGAGCCGTGCAAAACTTGCTATAATAGACAGTCGGAAAGTCGTCGCGCTAAGGCCCCATAGGACCAATGCACCAGAACAGTAACCGCCGCCGACGGAGAAAAACGTGGATCAAAAGGATACAACCTGAAGACACTGACATATATGAACGAAGACCGGATCCGAGAGGATCCACCAAAGACAACTATCGGAGACACACCTCCACCAAAATAGGGGCTAGATGGAGAGAACTTTATTCCATCTTCAAGGAGCCATCGTCGTCTCGTCTTCCTGAGTAGGACACATGCCCTAGCAAAACTCAAAGAAACATATAAAAATGGAGCACGCCCATCAGCAAGGGCCGGGATCCACCGCGTCTTCATGGCCCTAAGGCCATAGGAGATAAGGCAGATTCACGGCACCGCCGATGGGAGACAGAAACCCTAGCCGCCTTTGCTTGGAGAATAGAGAAAAATATGTTTTTGGTCCCTCAAGTTTACTAAAAGTCTATATTTGGTCCCTCCACAAATTGGGTGACATTTAGTCCCTCATCTCTCAAAACCGGGTACCTTTAGTCCAAAACCAGAAATGTGAGAAAAAATGCTGCCGTGTCATCAGTTTTCTCTGTCCTTCTTCCATCGCTCTCTCATATAGAAACAACCATTTTATCGAACACCTTATGTGCATTCACCCTGGACACCAACAATGATAAAGGAAATCTCCGCGCTCTTGCTTGTGCAACTGTTCATGTATCCTTGCCTCCGCTTCGTACTGCTGCCGACTGCCGTGCATAGACGGGCTATCGAACGACGCCGAGTCCATGCCGACGTGCCGCCCGTGAAGATCGAGCTCGTCAAGAAGGCCATGGACCGCACACCATGTTCCTCGCAGCTGAAGTGAAGTGCTTCTCCTGATCCCTGCTAACAAGAGGTGATTCGCCTGCTCCCCGTTGATACATCCATTTTGCATCATGTTTCCCTACTGTTATTTATGATGTTTTTATGCATAATAATGCTTTTTGGAGTAATTCTAATGCCTTTTCTCTCATAATATGCAAGGTACACACAAAGAGGGAGAATTCCGGCAGCTGGCAATCTGGACGTGGAAAAGCTACGTCAGGCCACCTATTCTGCACAACTCCAAGTAAGCTGAAACTTCACGAGGATTTTTTATGGAATAAATAAGAAATACTGGAGCAAATAACCACCGGAGGAGGGCCACCTGGTGAGCACAAGACACCAGGGCGCGCCTGGCCCCCCAGGCGCACCCTGGTGGGTTGTGCTCAGCCCGGCACACCTCCGGTGCCCATCTTCTGGTATATAAGTCATTTTGACCTAGAAAAAAAATAAGGAGAGGACTTTCGGGACGGAGCACCGCCGTCTCGAGGCGGAACTTGGGCAGAAGCACTTTTGCCCTCCGGCGGAGCGATTCCACCGGGGGAACTTCCCTCCCGGAGGGGAAAATCACCGTCATCATCATCACCAAATAGGGCACCATCTAAATCCGTTGAGACGACACCATATGAACTGTGGTTTGGCAAGAAACCCAAGTTGTCGTTTCTTAAAGTTTGGGGCTGCGATGCTTATGTGAAAAAGTTTCAACCTGATAAGCTCGAACCCAAATTGGAGAAATGTGTCCTCATAGGATACCCAAAGGAGACTATTGGGTACACCTTCTATCACAGATCCGAAGGCAAGATATTCATTGCTAAGAATGGATCCTTTCTAGAGAAGGAGTTCTCTCGAAAGAAGTGAGTGGGAGGAAAGTAGAACTTGATGAGGTAATTGTACCTTCTCCTGAATTGGAAAGTAGTTCATCATAGAAATCAGGTACAGTGATTCCTACACCAATTAGTGAGGAAGTTAATGATGATGATCATGAAGCTTCAGATGAAGTTACTACCGAACCTCGTAGGTCAACCAGAGTACGATCCGCACCAGAGTGGTACGGTAATCCTGTTCTGGAAGTCATGTTACTAGACCATGACGAACCTACGAACTATGAGGAAGAGATGATGAGCCCAGATTCCGCGAAATGGCTTGAAGATGAAATCTGAGATGGGATCCATGTATGAGAACAAAGTGTGGACTTCGGTTGACTTGCCCGATGATTGGCAAGCCATCGAGAATAAATGGATCTTTAAGAAGAAGACTGACGCTGACGGTAATGTTACTGTCTACAAAGCTCGACTTGTTGCAAAAAGTTTTTGACAAGTTCAAGGAGTTGACTACGATGAGACCTTCTCACCCGTAGCGATGCTTAAGTCTGTCCGAATCATGTTAGCAATTGCCGCATTTTATGATTATGAAATTTGGCAAATGGATGTCAAAACTGCATTCCTTAATGGATTTCTTAAAGAAGAGTTGTATATGATGCAACCAGAAGGTTTTGTCGATCCTAAAGGTGCTAACAAAGTGTGCAAGCTCCAGCGATCCATTTATGGACTAGTGCAAGCCTCTCAGAGTTGGAATATACGCTTTGATAGTGTGATCAAAGCATATGGTTTTATACAGACTTTTGGAGAAGCCTGTATTTACAAGAAAGTGAGTGGGAGCTCTGTAGCATTTCTAATATTATATGTGGATGACATATTGTTGATTGGAAATGATACATAATTTCTGGATAGCATAAAAGGATACTTGAATAAGAATTTTTCAATGAAAGACCTCGGTGAAGCAGCTTATATATTGGCCATCAAGATCTATAGAGATAGATCAAGACGCTTAATTAGACTTTCACAAAGCACATACCTTGATAAAGTTTTGAAGAAGTTCAAAATGGATCGGTCAAAGAAAGGGTTCTTGCCTGTGTTACAAGGTGTGAAGTTGAGTCGGACTCAATGCCCGCTGCAGAAGATAGAGAGAAAATGAAAGTCATTCCCTATGCGTCAGCCATAGGTTCTATCATGTATGCAATGTTGTGTACCAGACCTGATGTGTGCCTTGCTATAAGTATAGCAGGGAGGTACCAAAGTAATCCAGGAGTGGATCACCGGACAGCGGTCAGGAACATCCTGAAATACCTGAAAAGGACTAAGGATATGTTTCTCATTTATGGAGGTGACAAAGAGCTTGTCGTAAATGGTTACGTTGATGCAATCTTTGACACTGATCCGGATGACTCTAAGTCACAAACCGGATACATATTTATATTGAATGGTGGAGCTGTCAGTTGGTGCAGTTCCAAGCAAAGCGTCGTGGCGGGATCTACGTGTGAAGCGGAGTACATAGCTGCTTCGGAAGCAGCAAATGAAGGAGTCTAGATGAAGGAGTTCATATCCGATCTAGGTGTAATACCAAGTGCATCAGGTCCAATGAAAATATTTTGTGACAATACTGGAGCAATTGCCTTGGCGAAGGAATCCAGATTTCACAAGAGAACCAAACACATCAAGAGACGCTTTAATTCCATCCGCGATCAAGTCAAGGAGGGAGACATAAAGATTTGCAAAACACATACGGATCTGAATATTGCAGACCCGTTGACTAAGCCTCTTTCACGAGCAAAACATGATCAACACCAAGACTCCATGGGTGTTAGAATCATTACTATGTAATCTAGATTATTGACTCTAGTGCAAGTGGGAGACTGAAGGAAATATGCCCTAGAGGCAATAATAAAGTTGTTATTTATATTTCCTTATATCATGATAAATGTTTATTATTCATGCTAGAATTGTATTAACCGGAAACTTAATACATGTGTGAATACATAGACAAACGGAGTGTCCCTAGTATGCCTCTACTTGACTAGCTCGTTAGTCAAAGATGGTTAAGTTTCCTAGCCATAGACATGTGTTGTCATTTAATGAACGAGGTCACTGAAGGAAATATGCCCTAGAGGCAATAATAAAGTTGTTATTTATATTTCCTTATATCATGATAAATATTTATTATTCATGCTAGAATTGTATTAACCGGAAACTTAGTACATGTGTGAATACATAGACAAACAAAGTGAAAGCACAAGTGCTCCCTGGGTGATTTTGGTAATTAATGTCAACATATCTCTTGTTGGACTAATACTTCTACCTAGTATATTTCAGATAAGTTCAACAATGGAGTGGCATGGACTAGAGGATGTGGAACCCCTTCAAGATGATAAGGACAAAGGATTGGCTCAAGCTCAAAGCACAAGACTCTACATTTTTAGTGATCCAAGATCACATTGAGTCCATAGGAAAAGCCAATACTATTAAGAGGGGGTGAGGTGTTGCTTAATGAGTTGCTTGCTCAAAGTGCTTAGTGATATGCTCCAAAGCCCTCAACCACTTTCTCACATCCACATATGTCCCAAACCAAAAGTCAAACTCGGCCCCACCGAAACATTCTATCCGGCGCCACCGAGTTCTCTTGACATAGCCATTGTCACAAACCCTAATCAATTCGGTCTCACCGATGGGATCTCGGTCTCACCGAGATGGGCTTGCAAACTCTCTGTTGCCTATTGCATTAATTTCAGTCTCACCGAGATATGCAATCGGTCCCACCAAGTTTGCTTGGCCAACTTTCTGTTTTGCTTATTACCAAAATCGGTCCCACCGAGTTTGTGTAATCGGTCAAACCGAGATGAGGCTTTACCCTAACCCTAGCACATCGGTCCCACCGAGTTGATCATATCGGTCCCACCGAAATGCCTAACGGTCACATTATGAACCAAGTCGGTCCGACCGAGTTTTCTAATTCGGTCCCACCAAGTTTGGTGATTTGTGTGTAACGGTTAGATTTTGTGTGGAGGCTATATATACCCCTCCACACACTCTTCATTTGTGGAGAGAGCCATCAGAACATGCCTACACTTCCAACATACATTTTCTGAGAGAGAACCACCTACACTTGTGTTGAGGTCAAGATATTCCATTCCAACCACATAAATCTTGATCTCTAGCCTTCCCAAGTTGCTTTCCACTCAAATCATCTTTCCACCAAATCCAAATCCTATGAGAGAGAGTTGACTGTTGGGGAGACTATCATTTGAAGCACAAGAGCAAGGAGTTCATGACGAACACACCATCTATTACCTTTTGGAGAGTGGTGTCTCCCAGATTGGTTAGGTGTCACTTGGGAGCCTCCGTCAAGATTGTGGAGTTGAACCAAGGAGTTTGTACAAGCAAGGAGATCGCCTACTTCGTGAAGATCTACCCGAGTGAGGCAAGTCCTTCGTGGGCGATGACCATGGTGGGATAGACAAGGTTCCTTCTTCGTGGACCCTTCGTGGGTGGAGCCCTCCGTGGACTCGCGCAACCGTTACCCTTCGTGGGTTAAAGTCTCCATCAACGTGGATGTACGATAGCACCACCTATCGAAACCACGGATAAAAAATCTCCGAGTCTCCAATTGCGTTTGCACACTCCAATCCCATCCTTTTACATTCTTGCAACTTGCATGCTTTACTTTCCGCTGCTCATATACTCTTGTCATGCTTGCTTGATATGTATTGTGAATGTTTAAACTTGTGCCAAAACTCCACTTCAACTTAAAGAAATTAAAAACTGCAACTTTTCTTGCTAAGGTTCTATTCACCCCCCTCTATTCACCTCTTCTCGATCCTTTCAATTGGTATCAGAGCTTTGGTCTCCATTGCTTTGGTTTAATCACCATTGGAGGAAGATGGATGAGTCTACATTGGGGAGTCTTAGACGTAGAGTGCCTATTCTTGATGGAGAGTTCTTTCATGAGTGGAAAAATGAGATGTTTGAGATTTCCAATGAATACCATTTGAACAAGTACATTACTACCCCTTGTGCACCTCATGTTGATCCTTTGCATCCTACCCTTGATGAGTCTATTGACATGATCCGCAACCTTAGAACTGTTAATCTTATCACTAGAGGCTTGCCTAGAAACTTGATTGGATGTTTGCCTACTCTTGATTGTGGCTACACTATATGGAGATTTCTTGAGGAAAGATTTCCAAACTATTCCTTGCAAAACTTAGATGAAATTCTCCATAAGTCTATTGCCTTGAGTAAGATGAATTCCAGTGATCGTAAGTTTGGTGATTGTCTATTTGAGCTTACCAATCTCATGCGTGCCAAAGGAGATGTTGGAAGCATTAGCAATATCATATCCGAAGCTATTATAATTCATAAAGGTGACCATTGTGATGATCATTTATCTAATGAATTACCCTCTCTAGGAAATGATCAAATACAAGACGATGTTGAACATGGATACTATGATGAGGATGATGATAGTGACTATGATCTTGATGATGCGATGAGACACTTTGGTCTTATGGCTAATCTTCACGGCTACATGGCTGGAGGAAAGGAATGGGTCCTTGATAGTGGATGTACTGATCATATGACCGGAGACAAAGATATGTTTCGTGAGCTTGCTGAAAACGACGGCCCTCGAAAGTATGTCACTTTTGGTGATAACTCAAAGGGTAAGGTGGTTGGCCTCGTAATGTGGCCATCTCACATGATAGCTCCATACAAAATGTCATGCTCGTTGAATCTCTTGGGTACAATTTACTTTCAGTATCTAGACTTGCTGATTTCGGTTCCAGTGTCCTATTTACGGAAGTAGATTGCCAAGTGTTTCGAAGAGACAATCATAAAATGGTCTTTACCGGTATACGTAGAGGTGATCTTTATATTGTTGCTTTCACTAAAAAGGCTCAACCTAGAACCTGCTTAATTGCTAAATCTTCTAAAGGCTGGTTGTGGCATAGAAGGCTAGGTCATGTGGGCATGCGAAATCTTGACAAGCTTATTAAAGGTGATCATATCCTTGGATTAAAAGATGTGATATTTGACAAGGATAGACTTTGTAGTGCTTGTCAAACAGGAAAACAACTTGGAGGAAGTCACCCCGTGAAGAACATCATGACCACGAGAAGACCGCTCGAGCTACTTCACATGGATCTCTTTGGTCCCAATGCCTACAAGAGTCTCGGTGGTAACTCATTTGGTCTAGTCATAGTCGATGATTTTTCAAGATTTACGTAGGTGTTCTTTCTTGATGATAAATCACAGGTCCAAAAGATCTTCAAAAACTTCGCTAGGAAGGCCCAAAATAAATTTCAAGTTAAGATCAAGAAGGTTCGGAGCGACAACGGAACGGAGTTCAAGAACGCAAATGTGGATACCTTTCTTGACAAAGAAGGGATCTCACACGAGTTCTCGGCTACGTACACGCCTCAACAAAATGGAGTTGTTGAGAGGAAGAACCGGACTCTTATTGAGATGGCAAGAACGATGCTTGATGAGTACAAGACTCCAAAACACTTTTGGGCGGAAGCGGTTGAGACAGCTTGTCATGCAACAAATCGCTTGTATCTTCACAAGCTACTCGGCAAGACGGCATACGAGCTTCTCACCAGTAACAAACCCCAAGTTGGATACTTTCGAGTATTCGGCTCAAAGTGCTACATTCTTGATAAGCATCGTCGTTCTAAATTTGCTCCTAAATCTCATGAAGGTTTCCTGCTTGGTTATGGCTCAAACTCTCACACTTACCGTGTCTACAACAATTTCACCCGAAATGTTGAAGAGATGATAGATGTGAAGTTTGATGAATCTAACGGCTCGCAAGTAGAGCAATTGCCAATTGATGTAGGAGACAAAGACCCTTCGGAAGCAATCCAAGACTTGTCTATTGGCAAGATTCGTCCAACGGAGGTGAAGGAGAGTACCTCGTCCGTCCAAGTGGAAGCTTCCACCTCACGACAAGGTGAACCAAGAGTTGATACGGAAGCGTCCACAAGTGGGACACATCAAGATGAAGAAAACGAGGAAGTACACCAAGATGAACCTCATCAACCTCCTTCTCCACCACGACAAGAGAACGACAACGTCAACAATGAAGAAGGCCAAGAAGAAGAACAAGATGAAGAAGATGTTCCACCCCGTGCCAAGCAAAAGCTCCCACGAGTTCGAGCAAGAGTCGCCAAAGACCATCCCATCGAGCAAACTACAATGATATCCAAACCGGGAGAATCACTCGCTCTAAAACTCGTTTGACTAACTTTTGTGAACATTATTCATTCATCTCTAGCATTGAACCTATGAAGGTTGAAGAAGCATTGGAAGATCCGGATTGGATAAATGCCATGCATGAAGAGCTACACAACTTTGAGAGAAACCGAGTGTGGACATTGTCGAGAAGCCCGACAACAACCACAACATCATTGGTACCAAATGGGTGTTTCGCAACAAGCAAGATGAAGATGGACAAGTAGTTCGCAACAAAGCACGTCTCGTCGCCCAAGGCTACACTCAAGTGGAAGGTATGGACTATGGTGAGACATATGCCCCCGTTGCTAGACTTGAGTCCATTCGCATCTTACTTGCTTATGCTAATCACCATGATATCACCTTGTACCAAATGGACATTAAAAGTGCTTTTCTAAATGGTGAAATTGAGGAGGAAGTTTATGTTAAGCAACCTCCCGGCTTTGTCAATCCTAACAAACCTAATCATGTCTATAAACTTCACAAAGCTCTTTATGGTCTTAAACAAGCTCCTAGAGCGTGGTATAAATGCTTGACCAAGTTCCTTATTGAAAAAGGCTTTGAAATTGGAAAGATAGATTCTACTCTTTTCACAAAAAGGGTTAACGGAGAACTATTTGTGTGCCAAATTTAAGTTGATGGTATTATATTTGGTTCTACTAACCCTCATTTTAGTGAGAAGTTTGGAAAGCTAATGTCGGAGAAGTTTGAGATGTCTATGATGAGTGAACTCAAGTTCTTTCTCGGTTTGCAAATCAAGCAAACTAAGGAAGGTACCTTTGTTTCTCAAACAAAGTACACCAAGGACTTATTCAAGAAGTTCAGTATGCAAGAATGCAAAGGTATGAATACACCCATGCCTACTAGTGGACATCTTGATCTGACCAAAGATGGTGAACCGGTTGATCAAAAAGTTTACCGCTCTATGATTGGTTCATTGTTATACCTATGTGCCTCTCGTCCCGATATTATGCTAAGTGTGTGCATGTGTGCACGATATCAAGCGGCCCCTAAAGAATGTCATCTTAAGGCTGTGAAAAGGATAGTGAGATACTTAATACATACACCAAATTTTGGCATTTGGTATCCTAAGAGGTCTTCTTTCGATCTTTTCGGCTACTCCGATTCAGACTATGCCGGAGACAAGGTTGATAGAAAGTCCACTTCGGGTACTTGTCAATTTCTTGGTAGATCTCTTGTGTCTTGGTCCTCCAAGAAACGAAACTCGGTATCCTTATCCACCGCCGAAGCGGAATACATTGCCGCTGGTTCATGTTGTGCTCAATTACTTTGGATGACCCAAACTCTGAAGGATTATGGGATATATGTGAAACATGTTCCATTGCTTTGTGACAATGAAAGTGCTATTAAGATTTCTCACAATCATGTGCAACATTCTCGAACTAAGCATATTGAAGTTCGTCATCATTTCATTCGAGATCATGTTGCCAAAGGGGACATTGATCTTAAGCATGTTCGCACCGATAAGCAATTAGCGGATATATTCACCAAACCTCTTGATGAGAAAGTCTTTTGCCGTTTGAGAGGTGAATTGAACATCATTGATGCTTCAAACTTGGAGTAGGAACTCCATTTGGATACATGCAAGGCATGAGCCTTTGACCAATCCTTGATATTTCTTCCATGATGCTATTTATATGTCTTGGATATACTTGCACCCTTGCATGCTATCTAACCCTTGTAGGTACTTGGATGAATCTAAATCTATGAGATTGCCACTCACTCACATCTTGAGCAATCTCTACATCACCAAGTCTCTACACAATGGTGGTTGAAGACAAGGAAGCATGAAACCCTTCAAACATATCCTTTGACAAATTCTATATCAAGTTTCATAGTTTTCACCTTGGATACGTAAGTGGTCTTCCTTGCAAAACTAACCCATGTAGGTAGATGAACTCAAATTCCAAGTGGTGCTTGATACGTCTCCAACATATCTATAATTTTTATTGTTCCATGCTATTATATATTCTGTTTTGGACGTTTAATGGGCTTTATTATACACTTTTATATTATTTTTGGGACTAACCTATTAACCGGAGGCCCAGCCCAAATTGCTGTTTTTTTGCCTATTTCAGTGTTTCGAAGGAAAGGAATATCAAACGGAGTCCAAACGGAATGAAACCTTGGGGAACGTGATTTTCGGAACAAACGTGATCCAAAGGACTTGGAGTGGACGTCAAGCAATCAAAGAGGAGGCCACGAGGCAGGGGGCGCGCCTACCCCCCTGGGCGCGCCCTCCACCCTCGTGGGCCCCTCGTAGCTCCACCAACCGACTTCTTCCTCCTATATATACCTACGTACCCCGAAAACATCAGATACAGAGCAAAAAACCCTATTTCCACCGCCGCAACCTTCTATACCTGTTGGGGATATTACCACTGGGCGTAAACCGGCCAGGAGAAGCCGGGTTAACCCCATAAGTAGTTCATCTGTATCTGAAGTCCATGAAGACAGACGGTGATGCTTTATGAAGGCCCAGGGCCCAAATCCGGTTTAAGGCCTGTAGACATAAACTGGCGTTGATATGTATATTGTGTTGTAAGATAGAAGTAGCAGAGACTGAGCCGGACACGATTATGAGCCGGCCTCAGGATTCTGTAAACCGATGGGCGTCAACCCAGGTATATAAGGGGACGACCCGGCGGCGGTTCAAGGACAACAGACAACAACTCGAGACTCAGGCAAAGCGTATTCGCTCCCTGGTCATCGAAACCCCAACAATTCCATCACAACTAGACGTAGGCTTTTACCTTCATCGTAAGGGGCCGAACTAGTATAAAAAATCTCTTGCGTCCCTTGTCCACTTTAACCCCTTTAAGTTAACCCGTAGCGATGGCTCCACGACTAAGTCCTTTCTCTAGGACATCTGCCGTGACAAAACCACGACAGTTGGCGCCCACCGTGGGGCTATCGCACGATGGTTTCAAGTTCTTGGAGGGCAACTTCGAAGGACTCAAGGGTTACGCTGTGGGCCGGATGACCAAGAGTCGTCGCGGCAAGCTCTACATCGACGATGTAGGCTGGGGCCCCGAGGCCGGCTCAATCGAGTACGGGTACCGGGTCCCCTTTGGTGGCATACACGTTTTCATTGGCAAGATCGGCGAACCGGGCCTTGAGCCGGACATCTGCACCGATCTCGTCGAAACGGCTCAGCGTGCGTGATCTGCCCGGGTCAAGCCTGTCATGAAGCGTGCCTTCGTGGGAGTTATCCATGGAGGGGAATCTGAGGATAGATCGGAATCTGGTGGTGAGACCTTCGTTTATCCCGGCGACGAGTCATCGACCGGAGAGACCGAGTCGTTATATCAGTTACAAGATGGCCGGATTGGGGGCTGTTCCGATGGCGACAGTATTCCGGACCGCTTTGATCTGCCAAACCGGGTTGCGATCTTCATGGCCGGTACGCAACCGGCGCACCACTCTTCGACCGCAGCGGCAATGATTTCCTGAACGACAGCGGCAAAGCGGCTGGGGCAGGAGGCCCTGTGCGACCGCCAGCTTAGGTTCTATCCGATTTGTTTGACGCGTTGGCAACGCTGATGGCGGAGGTTAACCCGGTGGATCAGGATGCACACAATGCGGAAGTCGCGAAAGTGAAAGATCAGATCACCCGGGCCAAAGCCGACTTAGCAGCTGAGGATACCAGGATGGCCATGGAGCGGGCCGCTTTGGATGCACAAGCTTACCGGATTATGCTGGATCAGAGTGCGTCGGACGAAGTCCTGAAGAGGAGGTATAGATCTCGCCTGCCGCCAGTTTATGACGCTAGAAATCTCTTTAACACCCCAGGAGCAGGGACGAGTAATCCGCCGGTGGTAAACCGGGTGGAGGCACCTGGAGCAGGGGAGCCGGTTCAGCCACGTTTGATGGATCCGCCTCGTCAGAACAACATTGTAACACCACATGTCCCCACGCCACCGGGTCATTACTCTAACCCGATGGACAACATTGTCGCTGCCGCTTCACGGCTGGCGGCCATCCCGATCGAAGGCGATTCTCCGGCGGTGGTCGAGACGCGTCGCGTTAAGGAGCTTCTTCAAACAACCTTGGTTCAACAGGAGGCTTATTCATATAGTCGCGATCGGATTCATTCCACTCCTTGTCCAAGCCGGAGTTACAGCAGGCGTATGGATGAACCGGCAGTGTCAAGCAATGCACGGAACCATGGTCCGCCCCGTGGCAATAACCCGGCGGGTGGTGCTGGTGATGCTCAGGAGGTGGTGGACCGGGCTCGGGCACGCAGAGAGGCCGAGTTAGTGGCGCAGCATGAAGCCCGTCAGCTTACTCCGGTTCGTCCAACCACATCGGTGGAACCAGGAGTTACCTCTAGTTCTTTGGGAGTGCCGTGTCTCGTCTCGGCGTTGCGCAATGTGCGCCTGCCCAAGGATTTCAAGGGCCCGCACAAGGTGCCGAATTACACCGCCGATTTATCCCCTGAAACAAGGGTCGAAAGCTATGAGATGGCCATGGAGATGCTGGATGTGGATGATACGACATGTGCAAAATACTTCACCATGATGCTAGAAGGGACGGCCCGTGGCTAAAGAGCTTACCGGCCAATTCTGTTAGGTCATGGGCCGAGTTGAGAGCCCGGTTTATTCAGAATTTCAAGGATACATGCAAGCAACCCATGTCAATTGTGGATTTAGCTACCTGTGTCCAGGAGGAAGGAGAGTTAACAACCCATTGGGTGCGCCGGGTTTCGGAGATTTTGCATTCATCGGACCGCATCAATGCTGACACCGCACTTTTAACATTGGAAGGCAATTGCCGGTTTGAACCCGTGAAGTTGAAATTGGGATGGCTCAAACATCATTGTAATGACATGGGAACCCTTATGGCTGCACTGGTGAAGAATGCCGACTCTGATAGTACCAAGGATCCCGAGTCTGACGATGATAAGACAGGGAAGGGAAAAAAGAGCGGCAACGCCAAGGGGCAGCACCACAACCCGGCGGGTCATGGAAACATCGGCAAGCGTAAGGCGGACCACGGTTTAGAATTTGTGGCTAATACTAATACACATGACAAGGGCCAGCGGCGTAAGGGTAAACCGCCCTAGCGTGGTGGAGGGCCAAGTCCTAATCCGGACCATTTGTCTTATCTGTTGAACCAGCCCTGTCCAAAGCATGGGACGAAGGAGAACCCGTCGACGCACCTCTAGAAAGATTGTTACATCATGCAAGAGTTCAAAAATTCTGATTCTTTCCGGTATGATCATGGACTAGGAGGCGGTTCGGGCCCCGGGTCTCATGGGCCGGGGTATGGTGGAGGAAATTCCGGTTCAGGCTTCCACGGTAATCAGGGTGGACATAACAATCAAAGTAATCAGGGTAACCAAGGTGGCTATAATCATCAGGGCAATCAGTAGCAGCAGTAGCAGTCGGGTTACCAGAGCAACCCGAAGCAGTTGAATAGTGGACAGTATCATGTCTTCACCACTAGCTTGGACAAGCGCGATCAGAAGCTTCATAAGAGGGCGGTGAATGCCGTTGAACCGGCGGTGCCCCGTTATTTGCGCTGGTCCGAGCAGCCGATTGTGTGGAGTAGAGAAGATCATCCACCCCGGGTTGACAATCCGGGTCATCTGGCTCTGGTGGTGGCACCTCAGGTGGGAGGTTATAAGTTCACTAAGGTACTCATGGATGGAGGGAGTAGTATCAATATCCTTTATTATGAAACTTTCCGTCACATGGGATTAACAGATAAAGATCTTAAACCGTCCAATACGGTGTTCCATGGTGTGGTGCCTGGTAAGTCGGCATATCCTGTTGGTAAGATAGCTCTGGAGGTGGCTTTTGGAGATGAGCATGACTCGAGATCAGAAACCTTGACCTTTGAAGTGGTGAAGATCAGAAGCCCGTATCATGCCCTATTTGGACGGCCAGCTTATGCTAAGTTTATGGCACGGCCTTGTTATGTCTATCTGCAGCTCAAGATGCCGGGTCACAAGGGAACTATAACTGTGCATGGGAGCCGCAAGATTGCTCTGGAATGTGAAGAAGGTGATGCGGCTTATGCTGAGTCGGTTTGTGCAATGGAAGAGTTGAAGTTTTACAAGGACAATGTTGATCCGACAGATATGACTTCGTTGAAGAAACCAACTACAGAGCATGATCCGGCCCTGAAGTTTAAATCGGCTGATGAGACTAAGCTTGTTGACTTCGTGCCTGGCGATTCGTCCAAGCAGTTTAGCATCAGCGCTAACTTGGATCCGAAATAGGAAAGCGCGCTCATCGAGTTCATCCATGAGAATCGGGACATCTATGCATGGAAGCCTTCTGACATGCTAGGTGTACCGAGAGAACTCGCTGAGCACACTCTCAATGTTGATCCCAAATATAAACCGGTCAAGCAGTTTCTCCGCCGGTTCAATGAAGAAAGACGCAAAGCTATTGGAGAAGAAGTAGCCAGGCTCTTGGCGGCTGGATTTATCATTGAAGTACTCCATCCTGAGTGGTTGGCTAATCCGGTGCTGGTCCTTAAAAAGAACGGCACTTGGCGTATGTGTGTGGACTACACAGATCTTAACAAAGCTTGTCCAGCAGATCCTTTTACCCTCCTCGTATTGATCAAATTATTGATGCTACGGCAGTTTGCGAGCGTTTGAGCTTTTTGGATGCATATTCTAGTTATCATCAGATCAAAATGGCAGTTAAGGACCAGGAGAAGACAGCCTTCATAACCCCTTTTGGATCCTTCTGCTATGTGTCCATGCCCTTTGGGCTCAAGAGTGCCCAGGCGACTTATCAACGGTGTGTGCAGAATTGTCTTCATAAACAGATCGGCCGCAATGTTCATGCCTATGTGGATGATATTGTGGTAAAATCAAGGAAGAAGGAGACATTGATTGATGACTTGAAGGAAACCTTCGATAACCTGCGGGTTTACAAAATGATGCTTAATCCGGCCAAGTGCGTCTTTGGTGTACCTGCAGGCAAGCTCTTGGGTTTTTTGGTGTCTAACCGGGGTATTGAAGCTAACTCGGAAAAGATCAAGGCCATCACCTCCTTGGCCAAACCGAAGTGTATCAATGATGTTCAACGCCTGGCAGGCCGGATTGCCGCGTTGAGCCGGTTTATCAGTCGTCTTGGTGAGAAGGCTATCCCTTTGTATCAGATGCTGAAGAAAACGGATGACTTCGTCTGGAGTGACGCCGCTAATGAAGCATTTGAGGACTTAAAGCGGCAGCTGGCTAATCCGCCGGTTCTCGCTGCTCCGGTTGACAAAGAGCCATTGTTGCTATATGTGGCAGCCCCGGGCTGTTAGTGTGGCTATTGTGGTGGAGCGCAAGGAGGCCGGAAAGGAATATCCGGTTCAACGGCCGGTCTACTATATCAGTGAGGTACTTATTGAGTCCAAGCAGAGGTACCCGCATTGGCAAAAATTGGTGTATGGGGTTTTTATGGCAAGCCGGAAGCTTAAGCAGTATTTCCAAGGTCATCCCATCACGGTGGTCAGCTCTGCTCCGTTGGGAGATATAATCCAGAATAGGGAAGCAACTGGACGGATTGCTAAGTGGGCTATAGAGCTCGGGCCTCACAGGTTGAAATACATACCCCGAACGGTGATCAAATCTCAGGCACTTGTGGATTTCATCAATGATTGGACAGAATTACAAGCGCCAGAGGAGAAGCCGGATCATACTTATTGGACTATTCATTTTGATGGGTCCAGACAATTGGAGGGCTCGGGGGCTGGAGTCGTATTAACTTCCCCACGAGGTGATAAGTTTTGTTATGTTCTCCGTTTAATGTTCCCTTGCACTAACAATGCAGCTGAATATGAGGCTTTACTCCATGGTCTTCAGATGGCTAAGGAGATGAACCTAAGCCGAGTAAAGTGCTTCGGTGACTCGGATCTGGTGGCTCAACAAGCGTCCGGCACTTGGGATTCCAAGGACCCACTAATGGCAGCATATCGTCGTGAGGTGGATATTGTTGCAGGTCACTTTAAAGGTTATCAGGTGGATCATGTGGACCGGCGGAAGAATGAAGCGGCGGACGCTTTAAGCCGCCTGGGTTCCCAACGTAAACCGGTTCCACCTAATGTCTTCCTGGATGTTTTGCATAATCCGTCCGTCAAGCTCCCTGGAGATGAGGATTTGGCTGTTCCTGATCCGGAGGCTCAGTTGGTGGCGGCTCTTCATGTTATTCCGGATTGGACGGTTCCATATCTGGCGTATATGAACCGGGGCGAGTTACCAGAGGATGAAACTTTGGCCAGGCAGATAATCCGGTGGTCCAAGTCCATGACTATTATCAATGGAGAGTTACATCATTGTAGTGTGACAGGGGCGTTTCAACGCTGTGTGTCTCCTGAGGAAGGTCGCGAAATTTTGCGTGAGATCCACGAAGGAGATTGTGGTCACCACGCTGGTTCAAAATCTTTGGTGGCCAAGGCGTTTCGTCACGGTTTCTATTGGTTGACAGCTCATGCTGATGCCGAGGACTTGGTCAAAAGATGTGATGGCTGTCAGAAATTCTCAAGGCGCGCTCATGTACCGGCTCAAGAATTGAGGATGATTCCAATCACTTGGCCGTTTGCAACTTGGGGGCTGGATATGGTTGGGCCTTTCAAGAGGTCCAGGGACAAGAAGACCCACCTTTTGGTGGCGGTTGATAAGTTCACAAAGTGGGTGGAGGCAGAGCCAGTTAGTAAGTGTGATGCAGCCACGGCGGTTCAATTCATCAAAAAGGTGATCTTCCGGTTCGGCTTTCCACACAACATTATAACAGACAATGGTACCAATCTGTCAAAAGGTGCCATGAAGGAGTTCTGTCAACATGAGCACATCCGGCTTGACGTGTCATCAGTGGCTCACCCATAGTCTAATGGTCAAGCGGAGAGGGCCAATCAAGAGATCTTGAGAGGCATCAAACCCCGGCTTATGGTTCCTTTGCAACGGACGCCGGGTTGTTGGGTTGAGGAGTTACCTTCTGTGTTATGGAGCATCAATACCACACCCAACAGATCGACAGGATACACACCGTTCTTCATGGTTTATGGAGCGGAAGCGGTTCTTCCTAGTGACATCTGTCATGACTCACCTCGTGTAGCGGCATATGTGGAAGCTGACAACAAGAAGGCACGGCAGGAATCTCTTGACCTGTTAGACGAGGAGCGTGACATGGCGGCAGCCCGTTCGGCGATTTATCAGCAAGATGTGCGTCGTTATCATAGCCGCCGGGTTAGAACCAGAACCTTTCAAGAAGGCGATTTGGTGCTTCGACTCATCCAGGATCAGACGGACATGCACAAGCTATCCCCCCCTGGGAAGGACCCTTTGTGGTTAGCACGAATCTACACAATGGATCATACTACCTAATCGATGTTCGAGAGCGCAAAGACTCACGTAAATCGGAGGAGGAGACCAACCGGCCGTGGAATATTGCTCATCTTCGGCCCTACTATACTTGAGCTACAGGCTCTGCTTATGTACATATTATGACATTGTATATATTATGATCAATATAATAAACCGGAACCTGAGCTAAAGCGGGGTATCTGTTGTTTTTCTTACATCATGTGTGGTTACATGGAGCTTACAAAGCGGCGTCTGGTTTACCCCTTGATTTAGCTTCTCAAAGCTTTATATTAGATCACTTGGGGGCTTGGTCGTATCCGAACCATAGCACACCTCTTGATCGGCGCAATGCCACAGCATCACTTGGGGGCTTGGTCGTATCCGAACCATAGCTACACCTCTTGATCGACGCAATGCCACAACATCACTTGGGGGCTTGGTCGTATCCGAACCATAGCTACACCTCTTGATCGGCTCAAAGCCACATCAATCCGGGGCCAAAGAGAGTGTTGTAAAACAACAGCTCAAACATAGGCACCCACTGAGCACAGCTCACAATGTTGCTTGGGGATTCTTTGTTGTCGAAATGAACTCAGAATCTACACTTGTAACAGGCTATCAAGCCATGGCTTGGAAGCCTAGTGTATACACCTAAAACCCCAGGTTAACCTGCCTATTTAAGTAAGTCACTCTGCCCAGGTAAACCTGGTATGACCCTTCGAACTTTGAAAAGTTACTCTAAAATGAAGACCCTGAACTTGTCAAGTTAAAACGATGATTGGTTAAGGATTGAGGACCATCTTAAAAGGCTTTGCAAAAATGGTTTAACTCAGTGGCCTGGCAGCCCATGAAAAGCCTTGAATTTGGGGCCTGGCAGCCCGTGAAAAGCCTCGACTACGACGGTTTTATTTGCCGTTTGCTAAGTTTTCTTTGTTTCATAAGATTTGTGATGTTTTTAAAACCGGTGTTTATCAACCCGGTTAGGCTGTCAACTACAAGTTGTCAGTACACGATCAAATTATAATCTGGAGACTATCAGCCCAGTCTAGTTCTGACTCAAAGTCACCAGTATGGAGTAAACCGGTGTTTATCACAGCCCAGAATGGTTTTCTGATAAATCGGCATCATATAACAGGAGTTACTTCTACTCCGAATTAGGGTTATTACCCTCATTACACAGTTGGTCAGCCAACACTATGCCTAAAGGTCACAGGTATCATATATTTCCATATTTGGTTATCTTTTACAACCTTGGTTATAAACCTTGGTCATATATATATTTGGGTATCATGACCCGCCCGGTGGTAAACCGCCAGGGCGCTTTAAGCTTCTTATCTGTAGGAACAACTTGAATAAATAGCTATGGATTATGAACATCATATCTTAAGCATGGCGGATTAGCACGCATCAGTTGCAGATAAATATGCACGAAGGCATAACAGACCAAGTGTTTTGACTAGCCTATTACAAGGCGTTTCAGTGCCCAAAGGGATAATTGTTTCTCAATAAGCATTGCAGCACGTGGAAGACTAAACCGGCCCCCGAATTATGATTTCTTATCAGCTTGACCTGACGGCTGCGGATCATCTGGCGCCGATTCATCTTCTTCGTCTCTACCCAGCGGCTGGAAGTCAACAGTTGCCCAGTCGATCCTAGTTAAAGCTTGGAACACACCTTCGTCGCTTATAAGGGTGGACGGTTCAATATCAGGGGCATAAGTGTGCTTACGAATTGGAGGGATCAGATTTTGCGCTTCCGGAATTGGTGCAGCAACCCGTCTGTTCTTGTCATCATAACTTGCCTGATAGTATGAGAGATCAGCTTCTTCAGCCAATTGACAAGCCAGTGGACGTACTTCCCGGTTTATGGCGCGGAGATCCTCCTGGCCAAATTCTGATCCGTCTTCTTTTAAGCTTGGGAAGCCTTTAGCCACATCCACCGGATCAAGATCAGGCACCCACGCCTTTGCCCGGGTTAGAGCGGTCAGAGCTCCGGCCCATGCCGCAGCTTTCTTTAGTTCTTCAACCCGGGCAGGCAGCATGGATAGCCTTTCTAAGGTGTCCTTGATCAATGTTGGAGGAGGTTTATTGTGTGCAGCGGTGCAGATGATCCGCTGCGCACCGGCATACAGCTGTTCTATCAGAGTATAGGCTGCTTTCAATTTCTTCTGTACGTCAGAGCCCAGATGGCTAATACGAGTTCCTGCATCATTAGAAACGTCAATAAACCAGCAACACATGGGAAGATATGTTGAAAGTATAAAGCAAGGATGCTTACCAAACACAGCAGCGGTCATAGCATGTACTTGCCGTTTTACACCAGTCAGCTCGTCTACCACCGGTTTGAGAGCTGCTTCTGCATCTTCAGCTCTTTTCCGCAAAGCGGATTTCTCTGTGTTCCAATCCGCCCGCTCCTTGGCGAAGCTCTCCTTTAGCTTTTCCATAGCGGCTAAGGCGCTCGTCACCACACCTTTTGCTTTGGAAGTTTCAGCCTGTTGGGACTTGATGTTCTCTTGCAGATCAGCGGTTTGGCTTTCCTTCTTGCTCAGTTCAGCCTATAAAGAGACAGATATATAATGAGTTGATAGTACATATTTGAAGTACCAAGCACATAACAAGTTATGCCCTTAGTACTTGGGGGCTAATGCATATTTGCTCTTAATCAGAAATTTTTACATGTCCCAAGCACAATACAAGTATTAAGCTTGACACTTGGGGGCTAATGTGTATTTGCTCATAAAATGCTGATATGGGAATTCTTCTACAAAGTCCCGGTTCATCTTTATAAAGTTAAACCGGCCCTTGGGGGCTACATCAGTGAAGTTAAGATGCATTGCTGCAAACATGAAATTGTTACTAAGTCCCGGTTTAAATTGGTATCATAATGTTGGGGAACGTAGTAATTTCAAAAAATTTCCTACGAACACGCAAGATCATGGTGATGCATAGCAACGAGAGGGGAGAGTGTTGTCTACGTACCCTCGTAGACCGATAGCGGAAGCGTTAACACAACACGGTTGATGTAGTCGTACGTCTTCACGATCCGACCGATCAAGTACCGAACGTACGGCACCTCCGAGTTCAGCACACGTTCAGCTCGATGACGTCCCTCGAACTCCGATCCAGCCGAGTGTTGAGGGAGAGTTTCGTCAGCACGACGGCGTGGTGACGATGATGATGTTCTACAGACGCAGGGCTTCGCCTAAGCTCCGCTACGATATTATCGAGGTGTAATATGGTGGAGGGGGGCACCGCATACGGCTAAAAGATCGTTGATCAATTGTGTGTCGAGAGGTGCCCCCTGCCCCCGTATATAAAGGAGCAAGGGGGAGGCCACCGGCCAAGGAGGAGAGGCGCGCCTAGGAGGAGTCCTACTCCTACCGGGAGTAGGACTCCCCCCCTTTTCCATGTTGGACTAGGAGAGAGGGGGAAGAGGTGGAGGGGAGGAAGGAAGGGGGGGCGCCGCCCCCCCTCTCCTTGTCCTATTCGGACTGGGGGGGAAGGGGTGCGCGGCCCTGCCCTGGCCTCCTCTCCTCTCTTCCACCTAGGCCCACTAAGGCCCATTAAGTTACCGGGGGGTTCCGGTAACCTCCCGGTACTCCGGAAAAATCCCGATTTCACCCGGAACACTTCCGATGTCCAAACATAGGCTTCCAATATATCAATCTTCTGTACGTCAGAGCTCCGGCCCTTGCCGCAGCTATCTTTAGTTCTTCAACCCGGGCAGGCAGCATGGATAGCCTTTCTAAGGTGTCCTTGATCAATGTTGGAGGAGGTTTGTTGTGTGAAGCGATGCAGATGATCCGTTGCGCACCGGTATACAGCTGCTCTATCAGAGTATAGGCCGCTTTCAATTTCTTCTGTACGTCAGAGCCCAGATGGCTAATGCGAGTTCCTGCACCATTGTACACATCAGTAAACTGACAACACATGGGAGAGATATGTTGAAAGTATTAAGGAAAAGATATTTTACCGAACACAGCAGCAGTCATGGCATGAATCTGCCGCTTTACGCCGGTCAGTTCATCAACCACCGGTTTAAGAGCGGCTTCTGCTTTTTCAGCCCTTTTTATCAAAGCGGATTTTTCAGTCTCCTAAACCGCCCGCTCTTTGTTGAAGCCCTCTTTCAGTTTCTCCATAGCGCCTAGAGCGCAGGTCAATTCTTCCTTCGCTTTGGAGGTTTCAGCTTGTTGGGACTTGAGGTTCTCCTGCAGATCAGCGGTTTGGCTTTCCTTCTTGCTCAGTTCAGCCTATAAAGAGACAGATATATAATGAGTTGACAGTACATATTTGAAGTACCAAGCATATAACAAGTTATGCCCTTAGTACTTGGGGGCTAATGCATATTTGCTCTTTATCAGAAATTTTTACAAGTCCCAAGCACAATACAAGTATTAAGCTTGGCACTTGGGGGCTAATGTGTATTTGCTCATAAAATGCTGATATGGGAATTCTTCTACAAAGTCCCGGTTCATCTTTATAAAATTAAACCGGCCCTTGGGGGCTACATCAGTGAAGTTAAGATGCATTATTGCAAACAGGAAATTGTTACTAAGTCCCGGTTTAAATTGGTATCTTAAACCGTCACTTGGGAGCTACTGCAGTTGATAAGCTGCAATTAAATATAAGAGAGAAACACTTATGAAGTTACCTCATATCGCTCCTTCATCATATTTACCAAACCGGCTTCATAGTCACGGCTGGTGTACAGACGGTTCAGGAAGCCAGAGTGAAGGTCTTGAACATTCAGATGGGCATAATTTGACAAATCGGCATTCCATTTGCCTTTGCCAATTGCAGAGAGCTCATCTTTGGCAGTATGCTTTGACAAAGCGACAGGATTGCCCGGAGCAGTATAGCCAGTGCCAGTAATCATAATGTCATCATCTTTGTCATCAGCAGCCGTTACTGGGGTTGGCGGTTTGTCCAGTATTTTTAACTGGGCTTGCCGGTTTATTGTCAGTTCGGACAGGGCTGGTTGGCTGGTCAAACATGGCTTGTGGTGTCAACTTCTGCTGCTCAGCAACGAAGTCATGATCTTGAGGCAGTGGGTCATTCAGTATGGCATCAATGTTGGTCTCTTCAGGATCTGGAGTTTTCTCCGGTTCAACAGCCACGTCTTCATCAGCCGGTTTATTCACCGAGCTTTCTTGCTGGGTCTGGGCTTGGCGCTGAGAAAAATAAACATGAGGATCAGTACAGTATATCAAAATAGCAACATCAAGGATAACAACAAGTGTATAGCTCACCCAAGAACCGTTTTGAGGGGTGGAAGTTTTGTGGCCGACGATTCGCCAGAAGATGAGTGAGAAGTACCTTGATAATTTGAATCAGACGGGTTAAGAGGCTGGCGGAAACAACCTGCTTTGGGGCATGAAGTATCAATGGGATAAGAGACCTCTGATCGGCGTTTCCGAACCGGCCCGTTTGGTAAACCGGCGGAGGTAACTACCTGGCCGCTGTGCCGGGTTGTGCGGCGAGCCTCGTGCTGCTGCGTCTCCAAAAGAAAGTTTGGGTCCAAGTAAGCAAGGGGGTGAGAAAATTTTACTTTCCGGTTTGCTTGACGGATTTTTGATGTTGGCAGAGGATCTGAATCGGAGGAAAGAATGGTTACCTCTATGTCATCAGCATAACTGCCTTCAGCGTCGTCCTGATAATAATCATTGTCTATGAGATGTACAAAAAATGAACCAAGAGAGTCAAGTTCTACATCTGATTCTGGATTACCCACATCGTCATCAGCTGGTAGCTCGGAGGATGCAATGGTCCTTTTCTTCGCAGGTTTTTTGATAACCTTGGTCTTTGGACGAACTGGCTTGACCAGTTTATCTTGTGGCTTGACCGGTTTGTCTTGTGGTGGTTTCTTGTTCCAGAATGGATCATCACCCTGTCAGAAAAAAATCACACTTTCAGAGAATATTTGGACAAAAGCAACTTCAGATAAAAAGATTATATGATTCTTACAGCTGGCGGTTTGTTGAAAGCTCAGAAAGGGGGTACTCCGGTTTGAGCACAGACAGCCTCCGGCTCGTTCAGCATTTTCTTTACAGCCTCAGTGACTTCTGCATCTGTAAGCTGAATGTCAATGTGCCGCTGAGCATCCTTCAAACTCCCCGTATACTCACACATCAAACCGGAGCGCCGGCTTAAGGGCAGAATACTCCAGCTTTTCCAGCAACGAGCAAGATCAACTCCTGTCAAACCGTTCGCCATGAAGGCTCTAAGCTTTGATAATTGGGGAGCATAGTTGGCCCTTTCTTTTGCCGTCAACCTCTGAGGAAAAGGATGTGTCACTACAAAAAAAGACACATCCGTGACATTTTGGGCCGAACGAATTTTTTTTCTGTCATACATATGACACTTCTATGACGATAATTGTGACAAAACCCGGTATCATCATAGATGTGGTGGGCTCCTACTTCTATGACAAAAAATCATGACAGAAAATGGGCTTTTCGTCCTGGGCGGGCCGGAGACGCAGCTGCATGACATTCTTTGGGCCGTCCATGATGGAAAAAAACATGGTAGAAGCGAGGGTGAGGAAAATTTCGGGGAGTTCCCGGTTACGGTGGGAGGTTGGGGGCCAAGCGATGCGAGTTTCTCTCGTACACGTACGCGCGTGTGTGCGAGGCGTTGGCTCTAACTGAACCTGAGCGAGGCATTGGGCTCTAACCGAACCCGAGCGATTGCACTGCAGGCTACGCGTTACTGAACCCGAGCGATCGATCGATGGCTGTTAACTGAACCCGATCGAGCG